>NC_045432.1:52650383-52703855 GCF_902635505.1 Sarcophilus harrisii | reverse complement strand
AAAATGGACAAGCCTAACGCCCTTCTTCCTCCTTCCCCTTTCCCTGTCTTCTGAATGAAAACAGAGTGAAAGCGATCAATAATCATTTCTAAGGACAGTCAAAGATAACACCCTTTAATTCTACTATGCATGTGACTAGTTTCTAGGATCTTTGTCTCAATAACATATTTTGAGATTGACTTCTGACCATCATTTCTGGTTTCCCAAAGCTTTTATCAGGTGAACAAGACTAACATCCTTCTCCCTCTCTATTTCAATTCTTCCATTTCAAAAAGAAGAAAAATGTCCTTCAGCTCTTCAGCTGATGAAACTGCTAAACTGTTTCTTCTCTCCATGTTAATAACTCTGATGTGGAAAACCAGCTCTTTGCCCCATATTCTGAGATTGCCATCTAAATCTAACTGCAGTCCTCCCAAGCCTTTCCACATTTTATAAGAATAATGTTCTTTACTCACCTTCGATCTTTCCTATCTTCTGAATGAAAATGGAGGGAAAAAGTTCAGCAATCATTTCTAAGGTGAGTAACTATCCAAACTGTGCTCTTCTCATCACGTGTATGCTATCGAACACCTTCTCCTAAAAGACATCTTCTGTGATTGACCTTGACCATCACTGTAACTTCAAAAGGCTTTTCTCAGAGTGCAAATTCATTTCCTTCTACTTGGTCCCTCTTTCATAAATTGTAACTTAAAAATGAGGAGAAATGTCCATCAAGTAGTTTGTGAGGAGAATAAAATCCATTTCTTTTTTTCCTCCTCAACTTATTTATTATTTCTTGAACCTCCTCACTATTAACATATTCTGAGATTGATTGGTGAGCCTCCCTCCTTACTTTTAAGGCTTTTTGCCGTGGATAAGCCTTACGCCCTTCTCTCTCGTTCAGGCTTCCCTATCTTCTAAATAAATATGATGGGAAAATATTCAATAATCATATTAGATGAGAATCAACGACAAAACCCTTTAATTCTCCTACCCAGTGTTAACAGTTTCTAAGATCTTCTCCAAAATGACATATTTTGAGATTGACTTCTGACCATCACTGTTGGTTTCCCAAAGCTTTTATCAGTTGACAAGAATAACACCCTTCTCCCTCTTTCTCTATTTCAATTCTTGCATCTCAAAATGAAGAGAAATGTCCTTCAACTCACTTCAACTTATTCTGAGGAGAAGAAACTATAAACATTGTTTCTTCTCACCATATGTACTCTTTGGAAAATCATCTCTGAGCCCGATATTCTGAGATTGTCATCTAACACTAATTGCCTATTAACATATTCTGAGATTGATAGGTGACCCTCACTTCTTACTCTTAAAGCTTTTTCCCGTGGACAGACCTTACACCCTTTACCCTCCTTCAGGCTTCCCTCTCTTGTAAATAAATATGGAGTGAAAACATTCAATAATCATAACTGAGGAGAATCAACTACAAAACCTTTTAATTCTCCTTCTCTTGGGAACATTTTCTAGGATCTTCTCCTCCATGTCATATTTTGAGATTGACTTTTGACCATCATTGTTGGATTTGTAAAGCCTTTACCATGTGAGAAGCCAAGCAACATTCTCCCTCCTTCTCTATTTCATATCTTCTGTCTTAAAATGAAGAGTAATGACCAAGTGACTTGTTATCAGAATAAACGACAAACCCTGTTTCTGCTGCTCACCAAGAGTACCGTTTGGAAAATCATCTCCTAACATCATATTCTGAGATGGAGAAGCACAACTGTAACGCTGCAGACTACCAGGTTTAATCATTTCATGGGAATAATGCCCTTCTCCCTCTTTCCATATTTCCCATCTCTTGAATGAAAATGGAGGGAAAAAGTTCAACAATCATTCTTAAGGTGAGTAAATGTCTAACCTCTCCTCTTGTCATCAAGTGTACGATTTCGAGCACCTACTTGACTTTGACCACCTTTTATGGCTTCAAAAGGTTGTTCCCAACGTCAAGATTAAGTGCTTCCTACTTGATTAGCTCTTTCATATTTTCTGACTTGAAAAAAAGGAGAAATGGCCATCAAGTACTTTCCCTTTATTCAGTGATTATTTCTGAGGAGAATGAACGACAAAACGCTTTACTTCTCCTACCCATGGAAACAGTTTCTAGGATCTTCACATCAGGCATATTTTTCGAAGTTGACTTTTGAGCCTTTGATTGTTTCCCAAAACCTTCAGGTGAGAATTCTCAACTCATTCTCCTCTTTCTCTATTTCATTTTCTTCACAATATAGAAATGAAGACAAATGTCCTTCAACTCACTTCAACTTACTCTGTGGAGATTAACCTATAAACATTGTTTCTTCTCATCATGGGAACTGTTTGGAAAACCATGTGTGAGGCCCATATTCTGAGATTGCGATCTAAAACTATCTGCGGGCCTCCCAAGACTTTTCACAACTTATAACAGTAATGTTATTCTCCCTCCTTCAATCTTTCCCCTCTTCAGACTCAAAATGGCGGGAAAATGTCCAACAATCATTTCTAAGGTGAGTATATATCCAACTTCTGTTCTTCTCATGATGTCTACGCTATGGAGCACCTTCTCTTAAAAGACATGTTCTGAGATTGACTTTGACCATCATTGCAGCTCTCAAAAGAGTTTTCTCTTTGTGAAAAATTATGTTCTTTCAACTTGGTTCCCTCTTGCATATATTCTGAGTTAAAAATGAGGAGAAATGTCCATCAAGTAATATCTGAGGAGAATAAAATCCATCTCTTTTTTTCCCTCAGTTTTTTTATTATTTCTTGAACCTCCTCCCTATGAACCTACTCTGAGATTGATTGCTGACCCTCACTTCCTACTCTTCACTGATTTTGCAGTGGAGAAGCCCAATGCCCTTCTCCCTCCTTTCTTTTCCCGATTTTCTACATCAAAATGGAGTGAAAACTTTCAATCATCATTTTTATATTTGAAACACTGTTCTCCTACACATAAACAGTTTCAGATCTTCCATATTTTGAGATTGACTTCTAACCATCACTGTTGGTTTCCCAAAGCTTTTATCAGGTGACAAGAATAACACCCTTCTCCCTCTTTCTCAATTTCAATTCTTCCATCTCAAAATGAAGAGAAATGTCCTTCAACTCACTTCAACTTATTCTGAGGAGAAGAATGTATAAACACTATTTCTTCTCACCATGTGTACTGTTTGGAAGATCATCTCTGAAGCCCATATTCTGAGATGGTCATACAAACTTATCTGTGGGCCTACCAAACCTTTTCACATCTTATAATAATAATGTTCTTTCCCATCTTCCATCTTTCCTATCTTCTGAATGAAAATGGAGGGAAAATGTTCAACAATCATTTCTAAGGTGAGTAAAAGTCCAACCTCTGCTCTTCTTATCACGTTAACGCTATCGAGCTCCTTCTCCGAAAAAAACGTATTCTGAAATTGACTTTGACCGTCATTGCTGTCCTTAAAAGGCTTTTCTCAAGAACAATGTTCTTTTCCCTCCTCCCATCTTTCCTATCTTCCGAATGAAAATGGAGGGAAAATGTTCAACAATCATTTCTAAGGTGAGTAAATGTCCTACCTCTGCTCTTCTCATCACGTGTATGCTATCGAGCACCTTCTCCTTAAAGATATATTCTGATATTGACTTTGAACATCATTGCTGGCCACAAATGGCTTTTGTCAAAATGCAACTTGGCCCCTTTTTCATATAATGTGACATAAAAATGAAGTGAAATTTCTATCAAATAGTTTCAGAGGAGAATAAAATCCACTTCTTTTTTTCTCCTCACCTTATTTATTATTTCTTGACCCTCCTCTGTATTAACATATTCTGAAATTGATGGGTGACTTTTACTTCTTACTCTTCAGGTTTTTTACAGCGGACAAGCCTAACGCCCTTCTCCCTCCTTCCCCTTTCCCTGTCTTCTGAATGAAAACAGAGTGAAAGCGATCAATAATCATTTCTGAGGAGAATCAATGACAACAACATTTAATTCTACTATGCATGTGACTAGTTTCTAGGATCTTTGTCTCAATAACATATTTTGAGATTGATTCTGACCATCATTCCTGGTTTCCCAAAGCTTTTATCAGATTGAACTTGAGATAACGTCTTCTCCCTCTCTATTTCAATTCTTCCATCTCAAAAAGAAGAGAAATGTCCCTCAACTCACTTCAACTAATTCTGAGGAGATGAAACTATAAACATTGTTTCTTCTCTCCATGTGTACAGTTTGGAAAACCAGCTCTTCGCCCCATATTCTGAGATTGTCATCGAAAAGTAATTTAGAGGCCTACAATACTTTTTCATCTTACTGGAAAATGTTCTTTCTCATCATCTTCAAATCTTTATCTTTGAATGAAAATGGAAGGGAAAAAGTTCAGCAATCATTTCTAAGGTGAGTAACTATCCAAACTGTGCTCTTCTCATCACGTGTATGTTATCGAACACCTTCTCAAGGGCATCTTCTGTGATTGACCTTGACCATAAACTTGTAACTTCAGGGTACTTTTCTCAGGTGCAAAATTCATTTCCTTCTTGGTCCTTCTTTCATAAATTGTAACTTAAATGAGGAGAAATGTCCATCAAGTAGTTTGTGAGGAGAATAAAATCCACCTCTTTTTCCTCGTCAGCTTATTTAATACTGAACCATACTCACTATTAATATTCTGAGGGTGATTGGTGAGCCTCCTCTTTAGCACCCGACTTTTCAATACGGATGGCCTTATGCCCTTCTAATTGAAATGCTTCCCTATCTTCTAAATAAATATGAAGGGAAAATATTCAATAATCATATCAGATGGGAATCAACGACAAAACCCTTTAATTCCCCTACCCATGTAGGCTTCCTTATCTTTGTAATAAATACAGTGTGAAAACATTCAATAATCATATCTGAGGAGAATCAATGCCAAAACCCTTTAATTCTGCCATGAACAGTTTCCCACCAAGGTCTTCTCCCTCATATGCTTATATTTGGAATTGAAAGCTTCAGCCATCACTGTTGGTTTCCCAAAGCTTTTATCTGGTGACAAGAATAACACCCTTCTCCCTCTTTCTCAATTTCACTTCTTCCATCTCAAAATGAAGAGAAATGTCCTTCAACTCACTTCAACTTATTCTGAGGAGAAAAAATTATAAACATTCTTTCTTTTCACCAAGTGTAGTGTTTGGTAGACTATCTGTGAGGCCCATATTCTGAGATGGTCATCGAAAATTAACTGTGGCCCTCCCAATACATTTCAAATCTTATAATAATAATAATGTTCTTGTCCCATCTCCATCTTCTATCTGGATATTCTAATTTCGCTCATCTTTATATAACATTGACTTTATACAAGTCATTGGTTGAACCATCATTGTTGCGACTTTTCGAGGCTTTTTCTCATTAATAATGTTCTTCTCCCTTCTTCCATCTTTCCTATCTTCAGACTCAGAATGGAGGGGAAAGAATCAACAATCATTTCTAAAGTGAGTACATGTCCAACCTCTGCTCCTGTCAATACGTGTACAATTTCAAGCACCTTCTCCTAAAAGACGAATTCTGAAATTTACTTTGACCATCATAGCTGGCTTCAAAAGGCTTTTCTGAATAATAATGTTCTTTTCCCTCCTTCCATCTTTCTTCTCTTCTGAATGAAAATGGAGGGAAAACTTTCAACAATCATTTCCAAGGTGAGTAGAAATCCAACCTCTCCTCTTGTCAACACAAGTACGCTATCGAGCACTTTCTCCTAAAAGACATATTCAGAGATTGACTTTGACCATTATTGCAGGCCTCTAAAAGCTTTTCTCATTGTGAAAATTATATTCCTTCTACCACTTTCCCTCTTTCATATTTTTTGTCTTAAAAATGGGGGGAAATGTCCATCAAGTAGTTTCTGAGGAGAATAAAATCCACCTCTTGTTTTTCCTGACCTTGTTTATTATTTCTTGAACCTCCTCCCTATTAACACATTCTGAGATTGATTGGTGACCCTCACTTCTTACTCTTAAGGCTTTTTATAGTGGACAAGCCTAAAGCCATTCTCCTTCCTTCAGGCTTCCCTATCTTCAAAATAAATACGGAGTGAAAACGTTCAATAATCATATCTGAGGAGAATAAGTGACCAAACCCTCTAATTCTACTACCCATGTGAACAGTTTCTAGGATCTTCTCCTCAATGACATATTTTGAGATGGACTTCTGACCATCATCGTTGGTTTCCCAAAGCCTTTATCAGGTGACAAGCATAAGAACCTTCTCCCTCCTTCTCTATTTTATATCTTCTGTCTTAAAATGTAGAGAAATGGCCAAGTGGTTTCTTCTTAGAATAAGCTACTAACCTTCTTTCTTCTGCTCATCAAGAGTACTGTTGGGAAAATCATCTCCTCACATCATATTCTGAAATGGGCTTCTAATTGTAACTGCGGACGTACCAAGGCTTTTCTCATTTTATGGGAATAATGCCCTTCTCCCTCTTTCCTTCTTACCCATCTTCTGAATGAAAATGTAGGGGAAAATTCAACAATCATTTCTAAGGTGAGTAGATGTCCAACCTCTGCTCTTCTCAACACGTGTATGCTATCGAGCACCTTCTCCTTAAAGACTTATTCTGATATTGACTTTGAACATCTTACTGTACAAATGGCTTTCTGTCAAAACTAACTTGGCCATTTTCATATAATGTGACATAGCGGTAATTTCTATCAAATAGTTTCAGAGGAGAATAAAATCATCTTCTTTTTTTCTCCTCACCTTATTTATTATTTCTTGACCCTCCTCTGTATTAACATATTCTGAAATTGATGGGTGACTTTTACTTGTTACTCTTCAGGGTTTTTAGAGCAGACAAGCCTAACGCCCTTCTCCCTCCTTCCCCTTTCCCTGTCTTCTGAATGAAAACAGAGTGAAAGCGATCAATAATCATTTCTAAGGAGAGTCAATGACAACACCCTTTAATTCTACTATGCATGTGACTAGTTTCTCTGTCCTTTCATCTCCATAACATATTTTAGGATGACTTTATACCCTTGTTCTGGTTTCCCAAAGCTTTTATCAGGTGAACAAGACTAACATCCTTCTCCCTCTCTATTTCAATTCTTCCTTCTCAAAAAGAAGAAAAATGTCCTTCAACTCACTTCAACTAATTCTGAGGAGATGAAACTATAAACATTTTTTCTTCTCTCCATGTGTACAGTTTGGAAAACCAGCTCTTTGCCCCATATTCTGAGATTGCCATCTAAATCTAACTGCAGGCCTCCCAAGCCTTTTCACATCTTATAAGAATAATGTTCTTTACTCATCTTCGATCTTTCCTATCTTCTGAATGAAAATGGAGTGAAAATGTTTAGCAATCATTTCTAAGGTGAGTAACTATCCAAACTGTGCTCTTCTCATCACGTGTGTTATATCAGACACTTCTCCTAAGTGCATCTTCTATGATTGACCTTGATCATCACTGTAACTTCAAAAGGCTTTCTCAAAGTGCAGTGTTTCCTTCTACTTGGTCCCTCTTTCATAAGAGTCATAGCAAAAATGAGAATGTCCATCAATGGTTTGTGAGAGATTAAAATCCATTCTTTTTCCTCCTCAACTTATTTATCATTTCTTGAACCTCCTAACTATTAACATATTCACAAGAGATTGATTGGTGAGCCACCTCCCACCCTTTTCCAGTTTTGCCATGGATAAGCCCTATATCCCTTTTCTCTCGTTCAACAGGCTTCCTCTTTTAAAATAATTACATTGGGAAATATTCGACTAATCATATTAGATGAGAATCAACGACAAAGCCTTTAATTCTCCTGCCCAGTGTTAACAGTTTCTAGCATCTTCTCTCAATGACATATTTTGAGATTGACTTCTGACCATCACTGCTTAGATTTCCCAGGCTTTTTATCGGTAAACCAAAGAATAACACCCGCCTTCTCCCTCTTTCTCTATTTCAATTCTTCTCAATGAAGAAATGTCGCTGACTCCTTCGCTTATTTGAGGAGAAGAAACCTCTTTAACGTTGTTTTTCTCCCATGTACTCTTTGATGTCTACTTCAGACATTGTTAGATTGTCATCTAACACTAATTGCCTATTAACATATTCTGAGATTGATTGGTGACCCTTACTTCCTACTCTTAAAGCTTTTTCCCGTGGACAGACCTTACACCCTTTACCCTCCTTCGGAGCTTCCCTCTTGTAAATAAACCCTTTGGGTGAAAACATTCAATAATCATAACTGAGGAGATGTTTCAAAAGGCACTAATTCTCTCGCTTGGAACATTTTCTAGGATCTTCTCCTCATCTATATTTTGGATTGACTTTTTGACCATCATTGTTGAAGGTTCCCATAAGCCTTTACCATGTGAGAAGCCAAGCAACATTCTCCCTCCTTCTCTATTTCATATCTTCTGTCTTAAAATGAAGAGAAATGACCAAGTGGCTTCTTATTAGAATAAACTACAAACCTTGTTTCTTCTGCTCACCAAGAGTACTGTTTGGAAAATCATCTCCTAACATCATATTCTGAGATGGGCTTCTAACTGTAACTGCGGGCCTACCAAGGTTTAATCATTTCATGGGAATAATGCCCTTCTCCCTCTTTCCATATTTCCCATCTCGAAAATGGATGGAAAAAGTTCAACAATCATTCCTAAGGTGAGTAAATGTCTAACCTCTCCTCTTGTCATCACGTGTACGATTTCGAGCACCTACTTGACTTTGACCACCTTTTCTGGCCTCAAAAGGTTTTTCCCAGCGTGAAAATTAAGTGCTTCCTACTTGATTACCTCTTTCATATTTTCTGACTTGAAAAAAAGGAGAAATGGCCATCAAGTACTTTCCCTTTATTCAATGATTATTTTTGAGGAGAATCAACGACAAAACGCTTTACTTCTCCTACCCATGTAAACAGTTTCTAGGATCTTCACATCAATGACATATTTTGAAGTTGACTTTTGAATATCTTTGATTGTTTCCCAAAACTTTTAGCAGGTGAGAAGTCTAGCACCATTCTCCCTCTTTCTCTATTTCATTTCTTCTGTCTCAAAATGAAGACAAATGTCCTTCAACTCACTTCAACTTACTCTGTGGAGATTAACCTATAAACATTGTTTCTTCTCATCATGTGAACTGTTTGGAAAACCATGTCTGAGGCCCATATTCTGAGATTGCGATCTAAAACTATCTGCGGGCCTCCCAAGCCTTTTCACAACTTATAACAGTAATGTTATTCTCCCTCCTTCAATCTTTCTTCTCTTCAGACTCAAAATGGAGGGAAAATGTCCAACAATCATTTCTAAGGTGAGTAAATGTCCAACTTCTGTTCTTCTCATGACGTCTACGCTATGGAGCACCTTCTCTTAAAAGACATATTCTGAGATTGACTTTGACCATCATTGCAGCTCTCAAAAGGGTTTTCTCATTGTGAAAAATTATGTTCTTTCAACTCGGTTCCCTCTTTCATATATTCTGAGTTAAAAATGAGGAGAAATGTCCATCAAGTAATATCTGAGGAGAATAAAATCCACATCTTTTTTTCCCTCAGTTTGTTTATTATTTCTTGAACCTCCTCCCTATGAACATATTCTGAGATTGATTGCTGACCCTCACTTCCTACTCTTCACGGATTTTGCAGTGGAGATGCCCAATGCCCTTCTCCCTCCTTTCTTTTCCCGATTTTCTACATCAAAATGGAGTGAAAACTTTCTTTTTTTTTTATTTAATAGCCTTTTATTTAAAGGATATATACATGGAGGCAACTTTACAGCATTATGAACTAATTAATAAAACTAAAGAGTTGGTTCTGTAAAGAAAGCCAATAAAATAGATAAAATTTTGGTAAGTCTGATTAGAAAAGGAGGAGGAAAATGAAATTAGTAGTCTTAAAAATGAAAAGGAGAACTTTCCACTAATGAAGAGGAAATTAGAGAAATAATAAGGAGTTAACAACTTTAGCCTTAATAAATTTGATAACCTAAGTGAAATGGATACGACTACCTCAAAAATATAGACTTCCCAGACTAACAGAGGAGGAAGTAAATTGCTTGAATTGTGTCATTTCAGAAAATAGAACAGGCAATTAAACAACTCCCTAAGAAAAATACTGGACCAGATGGATTTACTTGTGAATTTGCAAACATTTAAGAACAATTGGCCCAATGCTATATAAATTATTTGATAAAATAGGGAATGAAGGTCTACCAAATTCCTTCTATGACACAGACATGGTGCGATACCTAAACCAGGTAGGCTGAAAACAGAAGAAAGAAAATTATAGACCAATCTCCCCAATGAATATTGATGCTAAAAATCTTAAATGAGGATATTAGCAAAAGACTGAAAATCATCTCAAGATATTACACTATGATCAAGTAGGATTTATACAGGAATGAAGGCTGGTTCAATATGGGGAAAACTATCAATATAATTGGCCATGTCAATAACCAAATTAACAAAAAACCATATGATCATCTCAATAGATGCAGAAAAAAGCATTTGATAAATCCAACATCCCATTCTAAATAAAAACACTTGAGGTATAGGAAAAAATGGACTTTCCTCCAAAATAATCAGCAGCATCTATTTAAAACCATCGGTAAGCATCATATGTAATGGAGACAAACTGCAACCATTCCCAATAAGATCTGGTGAAACTGAGTTGCCCACTATCACCCGTTACTATTTAATATTGTATTAGAAACGCTAGCTATAGCAATAAGGCTTGAGAAAAAGATTAAAGGAATAAGAATATAGGCAATAGGAAGCCAAATTATCACTCTTGCCGATGACATCGATAGTATACTTAGAGGAACCCCAGAGATTCTGCTAAGTTATTCGAAATAATCCACAACTTTATAAAAGTTGCTGGTTATAAAATAAACCATAAGTCATCAACATTCTTATATATCACTAACAAAATCAACAGTCAGAGTTACAAAGAAATTCCATTTAAAAGTAACTACTGATAATATAAATGTTAGGAATCTATCTGCCAAAGGGAAAATCAGAAACTTTATGAGCAAAATTACAGACCACTTTTCACACAAATTAAGTCTGATCTAACCAATTGGAAAATGTAAGTATCTTGGATAGGGCAGGCAATATAATAAAGATGACAATATTACCTAAACTAATCTATTTATTTAGCGCTATACCCATCAGACTCCCAAAAACTATTTTAATGACCTAGAAAATAACAACAAAGTTCGCGCAAACCAAAGGTCAAGAATTTCAAGGGAATTAATGACATTGACTTCTGACCATCACTGTTGGTTTCCCAAACCTTTTATCAGGTGTCAGGAATAACACCCTTCTCCATCTTTCTCAATTTCAATTCTTCTATCTCAAAATGAAGAGAAATGTCCTTCAACTCACTTCAACTTATTCTGAGGAGAAGAATGTATAAACACTATTTCTTCTCACCATGTGTACTGTTTGGAAGATCATCTCTGAAGCCCATATTCTGAGATGGTCATACAAACTTATCTGTGGGCCTACCAAACCTTTTCATATCTTATAATAATAATGTTCTTGTCCCATCTTCCATCTTTCCTATCTTCTGAATGAAAATGGAGGGAAAATGTTGTTATATTAATCGTTTCTAAGGTGATTAAAAGTCCAACCTCTGCTCTTCTTATCACGTTAACGCTATCGAGCTCCTTCTCCGAAAAAAAACGTATTCTGAAATTGACTTTGACCGTCATTGCTGTCCTTAAAAGGCTTTTCTCAATAATAATGTTCTTTTCCCTCCTCCCATCTTTCCTATCTTCTGAATGAAAATGGAGGGAAAATGTTCAAGAATCATTTCTAAGGTGAGTAGATGTCCAACCTCTGCTCTTCTCAACACGTGTACGATTTCGAGCACCTTCTCCTAAAAGACATATTCTGAGATTGACTTGGACCCCATTGCTGGCCTCAAAAGGCTTTTTGCGGCATGAAAAATAAGGGCCTTCTACTTCCTTCCCTTTTTCATATTTTCTGAAATAAAATGAGGGGAAATGTCCATGAAGTAATTTCTGAGGAGAATAAAATCCACCTCTTTTTTTCTCCTCACCTTGTTTGTTATTTCTTCAATGTCTTCACTATTAACATATTCTCAGATTGATTGGTGACCCTCACTTCATACTCTTAAGGGATTTTGCAGTGGACGAGTCTAACTCCCTTCTCCTTGCTTCACTCTTCACTACCTCCTAATAAAAACAAAGTGAAAGCATTCAACAGTCATTTCTGAGGAGAATCCACGACAAAACACTTTATTGTCATACCCATGTGTGAATAGTTTCTAGGATATTCTTCTCAATGACATATTTTGAGGTTGACTTCTGACCATGATTGCTAGTTTCCCAAAGCTTTTAGAAGGTGAGAAGCCTAGCACCCTTCTTTCTCTTTCTCTATTTCATTTCATCTGTCTCAAAATGAAGAGAAATGTCTTTCAACTCACTTCAAATTATACTAAGGAGAAGAACCTACAAACATTGTTTCTTCTCATCATGTGTACTGTTTGGAAAACCATCTCTGAGGCCCATATTCTGAGATTGTCATCTAACACTAACTGCCAGCCCCCAAGCCTTTTCACTTGTTATAAGAATAATGTTCTTTTCCCTCCTACCATCTTTCCTATCTTCAGATTCAAAATGGAGGGGAAATGATCAACAATCATTTCTAAAGTGTGTAAATATCCAACCTCTGCTCTTCTCATCAAATGTACGCTATTGAGCACCTTCTCCTAAAAGACATATTTGGAGATTGATTTTGACCATCATTGCAGGTCTCAAAAAGCTTTACTCATTGTGAAAATTACATTCCTTCTACTTGTTTCCCTCTTTCATATTTTTTGACTTAAAAATGAGGAGAAATGTCCATCAAGTAGTTTCTGAGGAGAATAAAATCCACCTCTTTTTGTTTATCCTCACCTTGTTTATTATTTCTTAAACCTCCTCCCTATTAACATATTCTGAGATTGATTGATGACCCTCCCTTCTTACTCTTAAGGTTTTTTGCAGCAGACAAGCCTAACGCCCTTCTCCCTCCTTCAGGCTTCCCTATCTTCTAAATAAATGCAGAATGAAAACATTAAACAATCATATATGAGGAGAATCAATGACAAAACCCTGTAATTCTCCTACCCATGTGAACAGTTTCTACGATCTTCTCATCTATGTCTTATTTTGCGGTTGACTTCTCACCCTCATAGTTGGTTTCACAAAGCCTTTATCAGGTCACAAGCCTAACAACCTTCTCCCTCCTTCTCTATTTCATATCTTCTGTCTTAAAATGAAGAGAAATGATCAAGTGGCTTCTTATTAGAATAAACTACAAACATTGTTTCTTCTGCTCACCAAGAATATTGTTTGGAAAATCATCTACTAACATCATATTTTGAGATGGGATTCTAACTGTAACTGCAGGCCTACTAAGGCTTTTCGCATTTTATCGGAATAATGCCCTTCTCTGTCTTTCCATCTTTCCCATCTTCTGAATGAAACTGGAGGGAGAAAGTTCAACAATCATTCCTAAGGTGAGTAATTGTCCAACCTCTCCTCTTCTTATCAAGTGTACGATTTCGAGCACCAAGTACTAAAAAACATATTCTGAGATGGACTTTGACCATCATTGCTGGCATCACAAGGCTATTCTCACAGTGAAAACTAAGATCCTTCTCCTTCCTTCACTCTTTCATATTTTCTGATTTCAAAATTTGGAGAAAAGTCCATAAAGTATTTTCTGAGGAGAATAAAATCCACCTCTTTTTTCCCACATTTTCTTTGCAATTTCTTGAACCTCCTTCTTATTAACATATTCTGAGATTGATTGGTGACCCTCACTTCTTACTCTTAAGGCTTTTTGCAGTGGACAAGACTAATCCCCTTCTCCTTCCTTCAGACTTCCCTATCTCCTAAATAAATACGGAGTGGAAACATTCAATAATCATACCTGAGGAGAGTCAACAACAAAACCCTATAATTCTCCTACCCATGTGAACAGTTTCTAGGATCTTCTCCTCAATGACATATTTTGAGATTGACTTCTGACTATCATTGTTGGTTCCACAAAGCTTTTATCAGATGACAAACCTAACACCCTTCTGCCTCTTGGGCTATTTTTTTCTTCTGTCTCAAAATGAAGAGAAATATCCTTCAATTCGCTTCAATTTATTCTTAGGAGAAGAAACTATAAGTATTGTTTATTCTCACCATATGTACTGTTTGGAAAACCATCTCTGAATCCCATATTCTGAGATTCGCATCTAAAATGAACTGCGGGCCTCCTAAGCCTTTTCACATCTTATTAGAAAATGTTCTTCTCCATCCTTCCATCTTTGCTATCTTCTGAATGAAAATGGTGGGAAAATATTCAACCATCATTTCTAAGGTGAGTATATGGCCAACCTCTGCTCTTCTCATCAATTGTATTTTTTGAGCAACTTCTACAAAAAAAGATATTCTGACACTGATTTTGTCCATCAATGCTGCCATCAAAAGTCTTTTCTCAGAGTGAAAATTAAGGTCCTTCCCCTTCCTTCCCTCTTTCATATTTTCTGAGGTAAAAATGAAGGGAAATGTCCAATTACTTTCTGAGGACAATAGAATCCACCTCTTTTTTTCTCCTCACCTTGTTTATTATTACTTGAACCTCCTCCCTATTAACATATTATGAGACTGATAGTTGACTCTCATTTCTTGATCTTAAGGATTTTTGCAGCGCAGAAGCCTAACGCCCTTTTCCCTTCTTTCCTCTTCTCTGTCTTCTAAATAAAATGGATGAAAGCATTCAATAATCATTTATGAGGAGAATCATATACAAAACAATTCTTTTCCCTCCTTTCCTCTTCCCTATCTTCTGAATGAAAATGGAGGGAAAATGTTCAACAACCATTTCTAAAATGAGTAAATGTCCAACCTCTGCTCTTCTCATCACATGTACGCTATCAAGCACCTTCTCCTAAAAGACATATTCTGAAATTGACTTTGACCATCATTGCTGCCCTCAAAGGCTTTTCTCATTGTGAAAAATTATGGTCCTTCTACTTGGTTACCTCTTTCATATATTCTGACTTAAAAATGAGGAGAAATGTCCAAGTAGTTTCTGAGGAGAATAAAATCCACCTCTTTTTTCCCTCATTTTGTTTATTATTTCTTGAATCTCCTCCCTATTAAGATATTCTGAGATTGATTGCTGATCCTCACTTCTTACTCTTAAGGCCTTTTGCAGTGGACAAGGATGACACATTCTCCCTCCTTCAGGCTTCCCTACCTTCTAAATAAATACGGAGTGAAAACATTCAATAATCATATATGAAGAGAATCAAGGAGAAAACCCTATAATTCTCCAACACATTTGAACAATTTCTAGGATCTTCTCCTCAAAGTCATATTTTGAGATGGACTTCTGACTATCATTTTTTGTTTCGCAAAGCCTTTATCAGGTGACAAGCCTAATAACTTTCTCCCTCTTTCTCTATTTCAATCCCTCTGTCTCAATATGAAGAGAAATGTCCTTCAACTTCCTTACACTTATTCTGAGGAGAAGAAAATAAAAACATTATTTCTTCTCACCATGTGTACTGTTTGGAAGACCCTCTCTGAGCCCTATATTCTGTGATTGCCATCTAAAACTAACTGCGGTCCTCCCAAGCCTTTTCACATCTTATAAGAATAATATTCCAACTTCCCCTCCTTCCATCGTTCCTTTTCTTCTGAATAAAGAAAATGGAGAAAATGTTCAACAATCATTTTCTAAGTTGAGTCGTGTCCACCTGTGTTCTTCTCATCAACTGCACAATTTCAAGGACCATCTATCAAAACAAATTCTAAAGATTGACTTTGACCATCATGACTGGCCTGACCAAAGTTTTCTCAGTGTGAAACTAAGATTCCTTCTCCTTCCCTTCCCTCTTTCATATTTTCTTACTTAAAAATGAGGAGAAATGTCCCTCACGTAGTTTCCCAGAATAAAATCCACCTCATTTTTTCTCCTCACCTTGTTTGTTATTTCTTGAACCTCCTCCCTAATGTATCCTGTAGAGATTGATTGGTGACCCTCACTTCTTACTCTTAAGGCTTTTTGCAGTGCAAGCAAAACCCCCTTTCTCTCCCACTTTCCATTTTCCCTATCTCCTAAATAAAAAACAGAGGAAAGCATTCAATAAAAATTTCTGACGAGAATCTATGAGAAAACCCTTTAATAGCATGCCCATGTGAACAGTTTGATAAGATCATCTCTTCGACACATTTTCAGTTGAATTCTGAGCATCATTGTTGGTTTTATAAAGCTCTTATTAGGTGACAAGACTGCACCCTTCTCACTCTTTCACTCTTTTTCCCTCATTTTCTTTATTGATATTGAATCTCCTCCATATTAACATATTCTGAGATTGATTGGGACACTCAGTTCTTACTCTTAAAGGCTTTTGCCATGGACAAACCTTACACCTTTACCTGCCTTCAGCCTTCTATCTTCTAAACTGACACGAATTGAAAACATTGAATAATCACATCACTGAGGAGAATCAACGAAACAAGAACACTAATTCTCTAACCATGAGAACATTTGCTAGGATCTTCTTAAAATTGATGGAGACTTTGCTTCCTCTTTGTTTTCAAAATGGACAAACCTAACGCCCTTCTTCCTCCCTTTCTTCTGAATGAAAACAGAGTGAAAGCGATCAATAATCATTTCTAAGGAGAGTCAATGACAACACCCTTTAATTCTACTATGCATGTGACTAGTTTCTAGGATCTTTGTCTCAATAACATATTTTGAGATTGACTTCTGACCATCATTTCTGGTTTCCCAAAGCTTTTATCAGGTGAACAAGACTAACATCCTTCTCCCTCTCTATTTCAATTCTTCCTTCTCAAAAAGAAGAAAAATATCCTTCAGCTCTTCAGCTGATGAAACTGCTAAACTGTTTCTTCTCTCCATGTTAATAACTCTGATGTGGAAAACCAGCTCTTTGCCCCATATTTTACAGGGTGCCATCTAATCTAATTACCACGCAGGCCTCCCAAGCCTTTTCACATCTTATAAGAATAATGTTCTTTACTCACCTTCGATCTTTCCTATCTTCTGAATGAAAATGGAGGGAAAAAGTTCAGCAATCATTTCTAAGGTGAGTAACTATCCAAACTGTGCTCTTCTCATCACGTGTATGCTATCGAACACCTTCTCCTAAAAGACATCTTCTGTGATTGACCTTGACCATCACTGTAACTTCAAAAGGCTTTTCTCAGAGTGCAAATTCATTTCCTTCTACTTGGTCCCTCTTTCATAAATTGTAACTTAAAAATGAGGAGAAATGTCCATCAAGTAGTTTGTGAGGAGAATAAAATCCATTTCTTTTTTTCCTCCTCAACTTATTTATTATTTCTTGAACCTCCTCACTATTAACATATTCTGAGATTGATTGGTGAGCCTCCCTCCTTACTTTTAAGGCTTTTTGCCGTGGATAAGCCTTACGCCCTTCTCTCTCGTTCAGGCTTCCCTATCTTCTAAATAAATATGATGGGAAAATATTCAATAATCATATTAGATGAGAATCAACGACAAAACCCTTTAATTCTCCTACCCATGTGAACAGTTTCTAGCATCTTCTCCTCAATGACATATTTTGAGATTGACTTCTGACCATCACTGTTGGTTTCCACAACTTTTATCAGGTGACAAGAATAACACCCTTCTCCCTCTTTCTCTATTTCAATTCTTGCATCTCAAAATGAAGAGAAATGTCCTTCAACTCACTTCAACTTATTCTGAGGAGAAGAAACTATAAACATTGTTTCTTCTCACCATATGTACTCTTTGGAAAATCATCTCTGCGCCAGACATTCTTAGATTGTCATCTAACACTAATTGCCTATTAACATATTCTGAGATTGATAGGTGACCCTCACTTCTTACTCTTAAAGCTTTTTCCCGTGGACAGACCTTACACCCTTTACCCTCCTTCAGGCTTCCCTCTCTTGTAAATAAATATGGAGTGAAAACATTCAATAATCATAACTGAGGAGAATCAACTACAAAACCTTTTAATTCTCCTTCTCTTGGGAACATTTTCTAGGATCTTCTCCTCCATGTCATATTTTGAGATTGACTTTTGACCATCATTGTTGGATTTGTAAAGCCTTTACCATGTGAGAAGCCAAGCAACATTCTCCCTCCTTCTCTATTTCATATCTTCTGTCTTAAAATGAAGAGTAATGACCAAGTGGCTTTTTATCAGAATAAACGACAAACCCTGTTTCTGCTCCATAAAGTACCGTTGGAAAATCATCTCTAACATCATATTCTGAGATGGAGAAGCACAACTGTAACGCTGCAGACTACCAGGTTTAATCATTTCATGGGAATAATGCCCTTCTCCCTCTTTCCATATTTCCCATCTCTTGAATGAAAATGGAGGGAAAAAGTTCAACAATCATTCCTAAGGTGAGTAAATGTCTAACCTCTCCTCTTGCATCAAGTGTACGATTTCGAGCACCTACTTGACTTTGACCACCTTTTATGGCTTCAAAGGTTGTTCCCAACGTCAAGATTCAGGTGCTTCCTACTTGATTAGCTCTTTCATATTTTCCTGACTTGAAAAAAGGAGAAATGTCCATCAAGTACTTTCCCCTTTATTCAGTGATTATTTCTGAGGGAGAATGAACGACGAAACGCTTTACTTCTCCTGCCATGGAAGCAGTTTCTGGGATCTTCACATCAGGCATATTTTTCGAAGTTGACTTTTGAGCCTTTGATTGTTTCCCAAAACCTTCAGGTGAGAATTCTCAACTCATTCTCCTCTTTCTCTATTTCATTTTCTTCACAATATAGAAATGAAGACAAATGTCCTTCAACTCACTTAACTTACTCTGTGGAGATTAACCTATAAACATTGTTTCTTCTCATCATGGGAACTGTTTGGAAAACCATGTGTGAGGCCCATATTCTGAGATTGCGACCTAAAACTATCTGCGGGCCTCCCAAGACTTTTTCACAACTTATAACAGTAATGTTATTCTCCCTCCTTCAATCTTTCCCCTCTTCAGACTCAAAAGTGCGGGAAAATGTCCAACAATCATTTCTAAGGTGAGTATATATCCAACTTCTGTTTCTTCTCATGATGTCTACGCTATGGAGCACCTTCTCTTAAAAGACATGTTCTGAGATTGACTTTGACCATCATTGCAGCTCTCGAGAGTTTCTCTTTGTGAAAAAATTATATTTCTTTCTGGCTTGGTTCCCTATTGCATATATTCTGAGTTAAAAATGAGAAGAAATGGCCATCAAGTAATATCTAAGGAGAATAAAATCCATCTCTTTTTCTGGTTTTATTATTTCTTGAACCTCCTCCCTATGGGCACATTCTCAAGTTGATTTACTTGTTGTTCCCTCACTTCCTACTCTTCACTGATTTTGCAGTGGGGACCTTGTCTCCACTTCTCCCTCCTTTCTTTTCCCTATTTTCTAAATAAAAACGGAGTGAAAACTTTCAATAATCATTTTCATATTTGAAACACTGTTCTCCTACACATAAACAGTTTCAGATCTTCCATATTTTGATTGACTACGAGCCATCACTGTTGGTTTCCCAAAGCTTTTATCAGGTGACAAGAATAACACCCTTCTCCCTCTTTCTCAATTTCAATTCTTCCATCTCAAAATGAAGAGAAATGTCCTTCAACTCACTTCAACTTATTCTGAGGAGAAGAATGTATAAACCCTATTTCTTCTCACCATGTGTACTGTTTGGAAGATCATCTCTGAAGCCCATATTCTGAGATGGTCATACAAACTTATCTGTGGGCCTACCAAACCTTTTCACATCTTATAATAATAATGTTCTTTCCCATCTTCCATCTTTCCTATCTTCTGAATGAAAATGGAGGGAAAATGTTCAACAATCATTTCTAAGGTGAGTAAAAGTCCAACCTCTGCTCTTCTTATCACGTTAACGCTATCGAGCTCCTTCTCCGAAAAAAACGTATTCTGAAATTGACTTTGACCGTCATTGCTGTCCTTAAAAGGCTTTTCTCAAGAACAATGTTTTTTTCCTCCTCCATCTTTCCTATCTTCCGAATGAAAATGGAGAGCGTATTCAACAATCATTTCTAAGGTGAGTAAATGTCCTACCTCTGCTCTTCTCATCACGTGTATGCTATCGAGCACCTTCTCCTTAAAGATATATTCTGATATTGACTTTGAACATCATTGCTGGCCACAAATGGCTTTTGTCAAAATGCAACTTGGCCCCTTTTTCATATAATGTGACATAAAAATGAAGTGAAATTTCTATCAAATAGTTTCAGAGGAGAATAAAATCCACTTCTTTTTTTCTCCTCACCTTATTTATTATTTCTTGACCCTCCTCTGTATTAACATATTCTGAAATTGATGGGTGACTTTTACTTGTTACTCTTCAGGTTTTTTACAGCGGACAAGCCTAATGCCCTTCTCCCTCCTTCCCCTTTCCCTGTCTTCTGAATGAAACAGGTAGAAAGCGATCAATAATCATTTACATGAAGTCATGACAAGCTTTTAATTCTACTATGCATGTGACTAGTTTCTAGGATCTTTGTCTCAAAAACATATTTTGAGAGATCAGTTCTGACCATCATTCCTGGTTTCCCAAAGCTTTTATCAAATTGAACTTGAGATAACGTCTTCTCCTCTATTTCAATTCTTCCATCTCAAAAAGAAGAGTAATGTCCTTCACCTCTCGTCAACTAATTCTGAGGAGATGAAACTATAAACATTGTTTCTTCTCTCCATGTGTTCAGTTTGGAAAACCATCTCTTCGCCCCATATTCTGAGATTGTCATCTAAAAGTAATTTAGAGGCCTACAATACTTTTTCATCTTACTGGAAAATGTTCTTTCTCATCATCTTCAAATCTTTATCTTTGAATGAAAATGGAAGGGAAAAAGTTCAGCAATCATTTCTAAGGTGAGTAACTATCCAAACTGTGCTCTTCTCATCACGTGTATCATTGTCGAACACCTTCTCAAGGGCATCTTCTGTGATTGACCTTGACCATAAACTTGTAACTTCAGGGTACTTTTCTCAGGTGCAAAATTCATTTCCTTCTTGGTCCTTCTTTCATAAATTGTAACTTAAATGAGGAGAAATGTCCATCAAGTAGTTTGTGAGGAAGAATAAAATCCACTTCTTTTTCCTCGTCAGCTTATTTAATACTGAACCATACTCACTATTAATATTCTGAGGGTGATTGGTGAGCCTCCTCTTTAGCACCCGACTTTTCAATACGGATGGCCTTATGCCCTTCTAATTGAAATTCTTCCCTATCTTCTAAATAAATATGATGGGAAAACATTCAATAATCATATCAGATGAGAATCAACGACAAAACCCTTTAATTCCCCTACCCATGTAGGCCTCCCTATGTTTGAAATAAATATGGAGTGAAAACATTCAATAATCATATCTGAGTAGAATCAATGCCAAAACCCTTTAATTCTGCTATGAACAGTTTCCCACCAAGGTCTTCTCCCTCATATGCTTATATTTGGAATTGAAAGCTTCAGCCATCACTGTTGGTTTCCCAAAGCTTTTATCTGGTGACAAGAATAACAGCCTTCTCCCTCTTTCTCAATTTCACTTCTTCCATCTCAAAATGAAGAGAAATGTCCTTCAATCACTTCAACATTCTGAGGAAAAAATTATAAACATTCTTTCTTTTCGACAAGTGTAGTGTTTGGTAGACTATCTGTGAGGCCCATATTCTGAGATGGTGTCCCGAAATAAACTCTAGACTTCTCCAATACATTCAAATCTTATAATAATAATAATGTTCTTGTCCCATACCCATCTTCTATCTGGATATTCTAATTTCGCTCATCTTTATATAACATTGACTTTATACAAGTCATTGGTTGAACCATCATTGTTGCGACTTTTCGAGGCTTTTTCTCTGTTAATATTCTTCTCCTTCTTCCATCTTTCCTATCTTCAGACTCAAATGGAGGGGAAAGAATCAACAATCATTTCTAAAGTGAGTACATGTCCAACATCTGCTCTTCTCAACACGTGTACAATTTCAAGCACCTTCTCCTAAAAGATGAATTCTGAAATTTACTTTGACCATCATAGCTGGCTTCAAAAGGTTTTCTGAATAATAATGTTCTTTTCCCTCCTTCCATCTTTCCTCTCTTCTGAATGAAAATGGAGGGAAAACTTTCAACAATCATTTCCAAGGTGAGTAGATATCCAACCTCTCCTCTTGTCAACACAAGTACGCTATCGAGCACTTTTCTCCTAAAAGACATATTCAGAGATTGACTTTGACCATTATTGCAGGCCTCTAAAAGCTTTTCTCAGTGTGAAAATTATATTCCTTCTACCAGTTTCCCTCTTCTATATGTTTTCACTTAAAAATGAGGGGAAATGTCCATCAAGTAGCTTCTGAGGAGAATAAAATGGACCTCTTGTTTTTCCTGACCTTGTTTTATTTCTTGAACCTCCTCCCTATTAACATATTCTGAGATTGATTGGTGACCCTCACTTCTTACTCTTAAGGCTTTTTGCAGTGGACAAGCCTGATGCCATTCTGGCTCCTTCAGGCTTCCCTATTTTCGAAATAAATACGGAGTGAAAACGTTCAATAATCATATCTGAGGAGAATCAATGACAAAACCCTATACTTCTCCAACACATGTGAACAGTTTCTAGGATCTTCTCCTCAATGGCATATTTTGATTGACTTCCCACAGCCATCGTAATTGGACTTACAAAGCAGCCTTTATCAGGTGAAAAGCATAAGAACCTTCTCCCTCCTACACTATTTCATATCTTCTGTCTTAAAATGAAGAGAAAGGGCCAAGTGGTTTCTTCTTAGAATAAGCTACTAACCTTGTTTCTTCTGCTCACCAAGAGTACTGTTGGGAAAATCATCTCCTCACATCATATTCTGAGATGGGCTTCTAATTGTAACTGCGGACGTACCAAGGCTTTTCTCATTTATTGAGGAATATTGCCTTCTCCTCTTAGCCTTTCCCATCTTCTGAGATAATGTAGAAATTCAGCAATCTATTTCTAAGGTGTGTAGATGTCCAACCTCTGCTCTTCTCATCACGTGTATACTATCGAGCACTTCTCCTTAAAGACTTATTCTGATATTGACTTTGAACATGTTACTGTACAAATGGCTTTCTGTCAAAACTAACTTGGCCATTTTCATATAATGTGACATAGCGGTGATTTCTATCAAATAGTTTCAGAGGAGAATAAAATCCACTTCTTTTTTTCTCCTCACCTTATTTATTATTTCTTGACCCTCCTCTGTATTAACATATTCTGAAATTGATGGGTGACTTTTACTTGTTACTCTTCAGGTTTTTTAGAGCAGACAAGCCTAACGCCCTTCCTCCTCCTTCCCCTTTCCCTGTCTTCTGAATGAAAACAGAGTGAAAGCGATCAATAATCATTTCTAAGGAGAGTCAATGACAACACCCTTTAATTCTACTATGCATGTGACCAGTTTCTCTGTCCTTTCATCTCCATAACATATTTTAGGATGACTTTATACCCTTGTTCTGGTTTCCCAAAAACTTTATCAGGTGGTTCAAGACTAACATACTTCTCCCTCTCTATTTCAATTCTTCCTTCTCAAAAAGAAGAAAAATGTCCTTCAACTCACTTCAACTAATTCTGAGGAGATGAAGCTATAAACCTTTTTTTCTTCTCTCCATGTGTACAGTTTGGAAAACCAGCTCTGCCCCATATTCTGAGATTGCCATCTAAATCTAACTGCAGGCCTCCCAAGCCTTTTCACATCTTATAAGAATAATGTTCTTTACTCATCTTCGATCTTTCCTATCTTCTGAATGAAAATGGAGGGAAAAAGTTCAGCAATCATTTCTAAGGTGAGTAACTATCCAAACTGTGCTCTTCTCATCACGTGTGTTATATCAGACACTTCTCCTAAGTGCATCTTCTATGATTGACCTTGATCTGTCACTGTAACTTCAAAAGGCTTTCTCAAAGTGCAGTGTTTCCTTCTACTTGGTCCCTCTTTCATAAGAGTCATAGCAAAAATGAGAATGTCCATCAATGGTTTGTGAGAGATTAAAATCCATTCTTTTTCCTCCTCAACTTATTTATCATTTCTTGAACCTCCTAACTATTAACATATTCACAAGAGATTGATTGGTGAGCCACCTCCCACCCTTTTCCAGTTTTGCCATGGATAAGCCCTATATCCCTTTTCTCTCGTTCAACAGGCTTCCTCTTTTAAAATAATTACATTGGGAAATATTCGACTAATCATATTAGATGAGAATCAACGACAAAGCCTTCAATTCTCTGCCCAGTGGTAACAGTTTCCTAGCATCTTCTCTCAATGACATATTTTGAGATTGACTTCTGACCATCACTGCTTAGATTTCCCAGGCTTTTTATCGGTAAACCAAAGAATAACACCCGCCTTCTCCCTCTTTCTCTATTTCAATTCTTCTCAATGAAGAAATGTCGCTGACTCCTTCGCTTATTTGAGGAGAAGAAACCTCTTTAACGTTGTTTTTCTCCCATGTACTCTTTGATGTCTACTTCAGACATTGTTAGATTGTCATCTAACACTAATTGCCTATTAACATATTCTGAGATTGATAGGTGACCCTCACTTCTTACTCTTAAAGCTTTTTCCCGTGGACAGACCTTACACCCTTTACCCTCCTTCAGGCTTCCCTCTTGTAAATAAACCCTTTGGGTGAAAACATTCAATAATCATAACTGAGGAGATGTTTCAAAAGGCACTAATTCTCTCGCTTGGAACATTTTCTAGGATCTTCTCCTCATCTATATTTTGGATTGACTTTTTGACCATCATTGTTGAAGGTTCCCAAAAGCCTTTACGAGGTGACAATCCTAACAACCTTCTCCCTCCTTCTCTATTTCATATCTTCTGTCTTAAAATGAAGAGAAATGACCAAGTGGCTTCTTATTAGAAAAAACTACAAACCTTGTTTCTTCTGCTCACCAAGAGTACTGTTTGGAAAATCATCTCCTAACATCATATTCTGAGATGGGCTTCTAACTGTAACTGCGGGCCTACCAAGGTTTAATCATTTTATGGGAATAATGCCCTTCTCCCTCTTTCCATCTTTCCCATCTCGCAGATAGAAGCGGACTGGAAAAAGTTCAACAATCATTCCTAAGGTGAGTAAATGTCCAACCTCTCCTCTTGTCATCACGTGTACGATTTCGAGCACCTACTTGACTTTGACCACCTTTTCTGGCCTCAAAAGGTTTTTCCCAGCGTGAAAATTAAGTGCTTCCTACTTGATTACCTCTTTCATATTTTCTGACTTGAAAAAAAGGAGAAATGGCCATCAAGTACTTTCCCTTTATTCAATGATTATTTTTGAGGAGAATCAACGACAAAACGCTTTACTTCTCCTACCCATGTAAACAGTTTCTAGGATCTTCACATCAATGACATTTTTTGAAGTTGACTTTTGAATATCTTTGATTGTTTCCCAAAACTTTTAGCAGGTGAGAAGTCTAGCACCATTCTCCCTCTTTCTCTATTTCATTTCTTCTGTCTCAAAATGAAGACAAATGTCCTTCAACTCACTTCAACTTACTCTGTGGAGATTAACCTATAAACATTGTTTCTTCTCATCATGTGAACTGTTTGGAAAACCATGTCTGAGGCCCATATTCTGAGATTGCGATCTAAAACTATCTGCGGGCCTCCCAAGCCTTTTCACAACTTATAACAGTAATGTTATTCTCCCTCCTTCAATCTTTCCCCTCTTCAGACTCAAAATGGTGGGAAAATGTCCAACAATCATTTCTAAGGTGAGTAAATGTCCAACTTCTGTTCTTCTCATGACGTCTACGCTATGGAGCACCTTCTCTTAAAAGACATATTCTGAGATTGACTTTGACCATCATTGCAGCTCTCAAAAGGGTTTTCTCATTGTGAAAAATTATGTTCTTTCAACTCGGTTCCCTCTTTCATATATTCTGAGTTAAAAATGAGGAGAAATGTCCATCAAGTAATATCTGAGGAGAATAAAATCCACATCTTTTTTTCCCTCAGTTTGTTTGTTATTTCTTGAACCTCCTCCCTATGAACATATTCTGAGATTGATTGCTGACCCTCACTTCCTACTCTTCACGGATTTTGCAGTGGAGATGCCCAATGCCCTTCTCCCTCCTTTCTTTTCCCGATTTTCTACATCAAAATGGAGTGAAAACTTTCTTTTTTTTTTATTTAATAGCCTTTTATTTAAAGGATATATACATTGGTAACTTTACAGCATTATGAACTAATTAATAAAACTAAAGAGTTGGTTCTGTAAAGAAAGCCAATAAAATAGATAAAATTTTGGTAAGTCTGATTAGAAAAGGAGGAGGAAAATGAAATTAGTAGTCTTAAAAATGAAAAGGAGAACTTTCCACTAATGAAGAGGAAATTAGAGAAATAATAAGGAGTTAACAACTTTAGCCTTAATAAATTTGATAACCTAAGTGAAATGGATACGACTACCTCAAAAATATAGACTTCCCAGACTAACAGAGGAGGAAGTAAATTGCTTGAATTGTGTCATTTCAGAAAATAGAACAGGCAATTAAACAACTCCCTAAGAAAAATACTGGACCAGATGGATTTACTTGTGAATTTGCAAACATTTAAGAACAATTGGCCCAATGCTATATAAATTATTTGATAAAATAGGGAATGAAGGTCTACCAAATTCCTTCTATGACACAGACATGGTGCGATACCTAAACCAGGTAGGCTGAAAACAGAAGAAAGAAAATTATAGACCAATCTCCCCAATGAATATTGATGCTAAAAATCTTAAATGAGGATATTAGCAAAAGACTGAAAATCATCTCAAGATATTACACTATGATCAAGTAGGATTTATACAGGAATGAAGGCTGGTTCAATATGGGGAAAACTATCAATATAATTGGCCATGTCAATAACCAAATTAACAAAAAACCATATGATCATCTCAATAGATGCAGAAAAAAGCATTTGATAAATCCAACATCCCATTCTAAATAAAAACACTTGAGGTATAGGAAAAAATGGACTTTCCTCCAAAATAATCAGCAGCATCTATTTAAAACCATCGGTAAGCATCATATGTAATGGAGACAAACTGCAACCATTCCCAATAAGATCTGGTGAAACTGAGTTGCCCACTATCACCCGTTACTATTTAATATTGTATTAGAAACGCTAGCTATAGCAATAAGGCTTGAGAAAAAGATTAAAGGAATAAGAATATAGGCAATAGGAAGCCAAATTATCACTCTTGCCGATGACATCGATAGTATACTTAGAGGAACCCCAGAGATTCTGCTAAGTTATTCGAAATAATCCACAACTTTATAAAAGTTGCTGGTTATAAAATAAACCATAAGTCATCAACATTCTTATATATCACTAACAAAATCAACAGTCAGAGTTACAAAGAAATTCCATTTAAAAGTAACTACTGATAATATAAATGTTAGGAATCTATCTGCCAAAGGGAAAATCAGAAACTTTATGAGCAAAATTACAGACCACTTTTCACACAAATTAAGTCTGATCTAACCAATTGGAAAATGTAAGTATCTTGGATAGGGCAGGCAATATAATAAAGATGACAATATTACCTAAACTAATCTATTTATTTAGCGCTATACCCATCAGACTCCCAAAAACTATTTTAATGACCTAGAAAAATAACAACAAAGTTCATATGGAAAACCAAAAGGTCAAGAATTTCAAGGGAATTAATGACATTGACTTCTGACCATCACTGTTGGTTTCCCAAACCTTTTATCAGGTGTCAAGAATAACACCCTTCTCCATCTTTCTCAATTTCAATTCTTCTATCTCAAAATGAAGAGAAATGTCCTTCAACTCACTTCAACTTATTCTGAGGAGAAGAATGTATAAACACTATTTCTTCTCACCATGTGTACTGTTTGGTAGACTATCTCTGAGGCCCATATTCTGAGATGGTCATCGAAAATTAACTGTGGGCCTCCCAATACTTTTCAAATCTTATAATAATAATGTTCTTCTCCCATCTTCCATCTTTCCTATCTTCTGAATGAAAATGGAGGGAAAATGTTGTTATATTAATCGTTTCTAAGGTGATAGTCAACCTCTGCTCTTCTTATCACGTTAACGCTATCGAGCTCCTTCTCCGAAAAAAAACGTATTCTGAAATTGACTTTGACCATCATTGCTGTCCTTAAAAGGCTTTTCTCAATAATAATGTTCTTTTCCCTCCTCCCATCTTTCCTATCTTCTGAATGAAAATGGAGGGAAAATGTTCAACAATCATTTCTAAGGTGAGTAAATGTCCAACCTCTGCTCTTCTCATCACGTGTACGCTATCGAGCACCTTCTCCTAAAAGACATATTCTGAGATTGACTTGGACCATCATTGCTGGCCTCAAAAGGCTTTTTGCGGCATGAAAAATAAGGGCCTTCTACTTCCTTCCCTTTTTCATATTTTCTGAAATAAAATGAGGGGAAATGTCCATGAAGTAATTTCTGAGGAGAATAAAATCCACCTCTTTTTTTCTCCTCACCTTGTTTGTTATTTCTTCAATGTCTTCACTATTAACATATTCTCAGATTGATTGGTGACCCTCACTTCATACTCTTAAGGGATTTTGCAGTGGACAAGTCTAACTCCCTTCTCCTTGCTTCACTCTTCACTACCTCCTAATAAAAACAAAGTGAAAGCATTCAACAGTCATTTCTGAGGAGAATCCACGACAAAACACTTTATTGTCATACCCATGTGTGAATAGTTTCTAGGATATTCTTCTCAATGACATATTTTGAGGTTGACTTCTGACCATGATTGCTAGTTTCCCAAAGCTTTTAGAAGGTGAGAAGCCTAGCACCCTTCTTTCTCTTTCTCTATTTCATTTCATCTGTCTCAAAATGAAGAGAAATGTCTTTCAACTCACTTCAAATTATACTAAGGAGAAGAACCTACAAACATTGTTTCTTCTCATCATGTGTACTGTTTGGAAAACCATCTCTGAGGCCCATATTCTGAGATTGTCATCTAACACTAACTGCCAGCCCCCAAGCCTTTTCACTTGTTATAAGAATAATGTTCTTTTCCCTCCTACCATCTTTCCTATCTTCAGATTCAAAATGGAGGGGAAATGATCAACAATCATTTCTAAAGTGTGTAAATATCCAACCTCTGCTCTTCTCATCAAATGTACGCTATTGAGCACCTTCTCCTAAAAGACACATTTGGAGATTGATTTTGACCATTGTTGCAGGTCTCAAAAAGTTTTACTCATTGTGAAAATTATATTCCTTCTACTTGTTTCCCTCTTTCATATTTTTTGACTTAAAAATGAGGAGAAATGTCCATCAAGTAGTTTCTGAGGAAAATAAAATCCACCTCTTTTTGTTTATCTTCACCTTGTTTATTATTTCTTAAACCTCCTCCCTATTAACATATTCGGAGATTGATTGATGACCCTCCCTTCTTACTCTTAAGGTTTTTTGCAGCAGACAAGCCTAACGCCCTTCTCCCTCCTTCAGGCTTCCCTATCTTCTAAATAAATGCAGAATGAAAACATTAAACAATCATATATGAGGAGAATCAATGACAAAACCCTGTAATTCTCCTACCCATGTGAACAGTTTCTACGCTCTTCTCATCTATGTCTTATTTTGAGGTTGATTTCTCACCCTCATAGTTGGTTTCACAAAGCATTTATCAGGTCACAAGCCTAACAATCTTCTCCCTCCTTCTCTATTTCATATCTTCTGTCTTAAAATGAAGAGAAATGATCAAGTGGCTTCTTATTAGAATAAACTACAAACATTGTTTCTTCTGCTCACCAAGAATATTGTTTGGAAAATCATCTACTAACATCATATTTTGAGATGGGATTCTAACTGTAACTGCAGGCCTACTAAGGCTTTTCGCAATTTATCGGAATAATACCCTTCTCTTTCTTTCCATCTTTCCCATCTTCTGAATGAAACTGGAGGGAGAAAGTTCAACAATCATTCCTAAGGTGAGTAATTGTCCAACCTCTCCTCTTGTTATCAGGTGTACGATTTCGAGCACCAAGTACGAAAAAACATATTCTGAGATGGACTTTGACCATCATTGCTGGCATCACAAGGCTATTCTCACAGTGAAAACTAAGATCCTTCTCCTTCCTTCACTCTTTCATATTTTCTGATTTCAAAATTTGGAGAAAAGTCCATAAAGTATTTTCTGAGGAGAATAAAATCCACGTCTTTTTTCCCACATTTTCTTAACAATTTCTTGAACCTCCTTCTTATTAACATATTCTGAGACTGATTGGTGACCCTCGCTTGTTACTCTTAAGGCTTTTTGCAGTGGACAAGACTAATCCCCTTCTCCTTCCTTCAGACTTCCCTATCTCCTAAATAAATACGGAGTGGAAACATTCAATAATCATACCTGAGGAGAGTCAACAACAAAACCCTATAATTCTCCTACCCATGTGAACAGTTTCTAGGATCTTCTCCTCAATGACATATTTTTAGATTGACTTCTGACTATCATTGTTGGTTTCACAAAGCTTTTATAAGATGACAAACGTAACACCCTTCTGCCTCTTGGGCTATTTTTTTCTTCTGTCTCAAAATGAAGAGAAATATCCTTCTATTCGCTTCAATTTATTCTTAGGAGAAGAAACTATAAGTATTGTTTATTCTCACCATATGTACTGTTTGGAAAACCATCTCTGAATCCCATATTCTGAGATTCGCATCTAAAATGAACTGCGGGCCTCCTAAGCCTTTTCACATCTTATTAGAAAATGTTCTTCTCCATCCTTCCATCTTTGCTATCTTCTGAATGAAAATGGTGGGAAAATATTCAACCATCATTTCTAAGGTGAGTATATGGCCAACCTCTGCTCTTCTCATCAATTGTATTTTTTGAGCAACTTCTACAAAAAAAGATATTCTGACACTGATTTTGTCCATCAATGCTGCCATCAAAAGTCTTTTCTCAGAGTGAAAATTAAGGTCCTTCCCCTTCCTTCCCTCTTTCATATTTTCTGAGGTAAAAATGAAGGGAAATGTCCAATTACTTTCTGAGGACAATAGAATCCACCTCTTTTTTTCTCCTCACCTTGTTTATTATTACTTGAACCTCCTCCCTATTAACATATTATGAGACTGATAGTTGACTCTCATTTCTTGATCTTAAGGATTTTTGCAGTGCAGAAGCCTAACACACTTTTCCCTTCTTTCCTCTTCTCTGTCTTCTAAATAAAATGGATGAAAGAATTCAATAATCATTTATGAGGAGAATCATATACAAAACAATTCTTTTCCCTCCTTTCCTCTTCCCTATCTTCTGAATGAAAATGGAGGGAAAATGTTCAACAATCATTTCTAAGGTGAGTAAATGTCCAACCTCTGCTCTTCTCATCACATGTACACTATCAAGCACCTTCTCCTAAAAGACATATTCTGAGATTGACTTTGACCATCATTGCAGGCCTCAAAGGCTTTTCTCATAGTGAAAAATTATGGTCCTTCTACTTGGTTACCTCTGTCATATATTCTGACTTAAAAATGAGGAGAAATGTCCAAGTAGTTTCTTAGGAGAATAAAATCCACCTCTTTTTTCCCTTCATTTTGTTTATTATTTCTTGAATCTCCTCCCTATTAAGATATTCTGAGATTGATTGCTGATCCTCACTTCTTAGTCTTAAGGCTTTTGCAGTGGACAAGGATGACACCTTCTCCCTCCTTCAGGCTTCCCTACCTTCTAAATAAATACGGAGTGAAAACATTCAATAATCATATATGAAGAGAATCAAGGAGAAAACCCTATAATTCTCCAAAACATTTGAACAATTTCTAGGATCTTCTCCTAAAAGTCATATTTTGAGATGGACTTCTGACTATCATTTTTTGTTTCGCAAAGCCTTTATCAGATGACAAGCCTAATAATTTTCTCCCTCTTACTCTATTTCAATTCCTCTGTCTCAATTTGAAGAGAAATGTCCTTCAACTTCCTTACACTTATTCTGAGGAGAAGAAAATAAAAACATTATTTCTTCTCGCCATGTGTGCTGTTTGGAAGACCCTCTCTGAGCCCTATATTCTGAGATTGCCATCTAAAACTAACTGCGGTCCTCCCAAGCCTTTTCACATCTTATAAGAATAATGTTCTTCCCCCTCCTTCCATCGTTCCTTTCTTCTGAATGAAAATGGAGGGAAAAAGTTCAACAATCATTTCTAAGTTGAGTAAATGTCCACCCTGTGTTCTTCTCATCAACTGCACAATTTCAAGGACCATCTACTCAAAAACAAATTCTAAGATTGACTTTGACCATCATTACTGGCATGACAAGGCTTTTCTCAGCGTGGAAACTAAGGTCCTTCTCCTTCCTTCACTCTTTCATATTTTCTGACTTAAAAATGAGGAGAAATGTCCATCAAGTAGTTTCCGAGGAGAATAAAATCCACCTCTTTTTTCTCCTCACCTTGTTTATTATTTCTTGAACCTCCTCCCTATTAACATATCCTGAGATTGATTGGTGACCCTCACTTCTTAGTCTTAAGGCTTTTTGCAGCGCAAAGCAAAACCCCCTTCTCTCCCTTTCCATTTTCCCTATCTCCTAAATAAAAACAGAGGGAAAGCATTCAATAAAAATTTCTGAGGAGAATCAACGAGAAAACCCTTTAATACTTGTACCCATGTGAACAGTTGATAAGATCATCTCTTCAACGACACATTTTGAGATTGAATTCTGAGCATCATTGTTGGTTTCTCAAAGCTTTTATTAGGTGACAAGACTAACACCCTTCTCCCTCTTTCACTCTTTTTTTCCCTCATTTTCTTTATTATTTCTTGAATCTCCTCCATATTAACATATTCTGAGATTGATTGGGGACACTCAGTTCTTACTCTTAAGGCTTTTTGCCATGGACAAACCTTACACCCTTTACCTGCCTTCAGCCTTCCCTATCTTCTAAATAAATACGGAGTGAAAACATTGAATAATCATCACTGAGGAGAATCAACGACAAAACCTTTTAATTCTCCTAACCATGAGAACATTTGCTAGGATCTTCTCCTCCATGTCATATTTTGAGATTGACTTCTGACCATCATTGTTGGATTTGTAAATACTTTCCCAGGTGACAAGCCAAACAACCTTCTCCCTCCTTCTCTATTTCATATCTTCTCTCTTAAAATGAAGAGAAATGACCAAGTGGCTTCTTATTAGAATAAACTACAAACCTTGTTTCTTCTGCTCACCAAGAGTACTATTTAGAAAATCATCTACTAACATCATAATCTGAGATGCGCTTCTAACTGTAACTGCGGGCTTACCAAGGTTTAATCATTTTATGGGAATAATGCCCTTCTCCCTCTTTCCATGTTTCCCATCTTCTGAATGAAATTGGAGGGAAAAAAGTTCAATAATCATTCCTAAGGTGAGTAAATGTCCAAGCTCTCCTCTTCTCATCACGTGTACGATTTTGAGCACCTTCTCCTAAAAGACATATTCTGAGATTGATTTGACCACCATTGCTGGCCTCCAAAGGATTTTTTCCCAGCGTGAAAATTAAGTGCTTCCTACTTGCTTCCCTCTTTCATATTTTCTGACTTAAAAAGGAGGAGAAATGTCTTGTTTCTTCTCACCATGTGTACTGTTTGGAAAACCATCTCTGAGGCCCATATTCTGAGATCGCCATCTAAAACTAACTGCGGGTCCCGAAGTCTTTTCACATCTTATAAGAATAATGTCCTTCTCCTTCCTTCCATCTTTCCTATCTTAAGACTTAAAATGGAGGGGAAATAATCAACATTCATTTCTAAAGTGAATAAATGTTGAAACTCTGCACTTCTCATCACATGTACGCTATTGAGTACCTTCTCCTAAAAGACATATTCTGAGATTGACTTTGACCATCATTGTTGGCCTCAAAAGGCTTTTCTCATTAATAATGTTCTTCTCCCTCCTTCCATCTTTCCTATCTTCAGACTCAAAATGGAGGGGAAAGTATCAACAATCATTTCTAAAGTGAGTAAATGTCCAACCTCTGCTCTTCTCATCACGTGGACGCTATCGAGCACCTTCTCCGAAACGACATATTCGGAGATTGATTTTGACCATCATTGCAGGCCTCAAAAGCTTTTCTCATCGTGAAAATTATGTTCCCTCTACTAGTTTCCCTCTTTCATATTTTTTGACTTAAAAATGAGGAAATGTCCATCAAGTAGTTTCTGAGGAGAATAAAATCCACCTCTTTTTTTCCCCACCTTGTTTATTATTTCTTGAACCTCCTCCCTATTAACATATTCTGAGATTGATTGGTGACCCTCACTTCTTACTCTTAAGGCTTTTTGCAGTGGACAAGCATGACAACACTCTCCCTCCTTCAGGCTTCCCTATCTTCTAAATAAATACGGAAGGAAAACATTCAATAATCATATCTGAAGAGAACCCATGACAAAACCCTATACTTCTCCTACCCATGTGAACAGTTTCTAGGATCTTCTCCTCAATGTCATATTTTGAGATTGACTTCTGACTATCATTGTTTGTTTAGAAAAGCCTTTATCAGGTACAAAGCCTAATAACCTTATCCCTCTTTATCTATTTCCATTCCTCTGTCTCAAAATGAAGAGAAATGTCCTTCAACTTCCTTCAACTTATTCTTAGGAGAAAACAGTAAAAACATTGTTTCTTCTCGCCATGTGTACTGTTTGGAAGAACATCTCTGAGCCCCATATTCTGAGATTGCCATCTAAAACTAACTGCGGGCATCCCAAGCCTTTTCACATCTTTTTTTTTATTTTTTTTTTTTTATTTAATAGCCTTTTATTTACAGGATATATACATAGGTAACTTTACTAGCATTAACAATTGCCAAACCTCTTGTTCCAATTTTTCACCTCTTACCCCCGACCCCTCCCTAAATGTCAGTATGACCAGTAGTTGTTAAAATATATTAAAATATAACTTAGATACACAATAAGTATACATGACCAAAACATTATTTTGCTGTACAAAAGAATCAGACTCTGAATTATTGTACAATTAGCTCGTGAAGGAAATCAAAAATGCAGGTGTGCATAACTATAGGATTAGAATTCAATGTAATGGTTTTAGTCATCTCCCAGAGTTCTTTTTCTGGGTATAGCTAGTTCAGTTCATTACTGCTCCATTAGAAATGATTTGGTTGATCTCGTTGCTGAGGATGGCCTGATCCATCAGAACTGGTCATCATCTAGTATTATTGTAGAAGTATATAATGATCTCCTGGTCCTGCTCATTTCACTCAGCATCAGTTCGTGTAAAGTCTCTCAGGCCTTTCTGAAATCATCCTGTTGGTCATTTCTTACAGAACAGTAATATTCCATAATTTTCATATACCACAATTTATTCAGCCATTCTCCAACTGATGGACATCCATTCAGTTTCAGTTTCTAGCCACTACAAAAAGGGCTGCCACAAACATTCGTGCACATACAGTCCCTTTCCCTTCTTTATAATCTCTTTTGGATATAATCCCATTAGTAACACTGCTGGATCAAAGGGTATGCACAGTTTGATAACTTTTTGAGCATAGTTCCAAACTACTCTCCAAAATGGTTGGATTCGTTCACAACTCCACCAACAATGAATCAATGTCCCAGTTTTCCCACATCCCCTCCAACAATCATCATTATTTTTTCCTGTCATCTTAGCCAATCTGCCAGGTGTGTAGTGGTATCTTAGAGTTGTCTTAATTTGCATTTCTCTGATTAATAATGACTTGGAGCATCTTTTCATATGACTAGAAATAGTTTGAATTTCTTCATCTGAGAATTGTCTGTTCATATCCTTTGACCATTTTTCAATTGGAGAAGGGCTTGATTTTTTATAAATTAGAGTTAATTCTCTATATATTTTGGAAATGAGGCCTTTATCAGAACCTTTGACTGTAAAAATATTTTCCCAGTTTATTGCTTCCCTTCTAATCTTGTCTGCATTAGTTTTGTTTGTACAAACACTTTTCAGTTTGGTATAATCAAAATTTTCTTTTTTTTTTTTATTTCAATGTCCATCAAGTAGTTTCTGAGGAGAATAAAATCCACCTCTTGTTTTTCCTCACCTTGTTTATTATTTCTTGAACCTCCTCCCTATTAACATATTCTGAGATTGATTGGTGACCCTCACTTCTTACTCTTAAGGCTTTTTGCAGTGGACAAGCATAACACCACTCTCCCTCCTTCAGGCTTTCCTATCTTCTAAATAAATACGGAGTGAAAACATTCAATAATCATATCTGAAGAGAATCAAGGAGAAAACCCTACACTTCTCCTACCCATGGGAACAGTTTCTAGGATCTTCTCCTCAATGTCATATTTTGAGATTGACTTCTGACTATCATTGTTTGTTTAGAAAAGCCTTTATCAGGTACAAAGCCTAATAACCTTATCCCTCTTTATCTATTTCCATTCCTCTGTCTCAAAATGAAGAGAAATGTCCTTCAACTTCAGTTTTTAGGATCGTTTCCTCAGAGTCTTATTTTGATATTGACTTCTGATTATCATTGTTGGTTTCGTAAAGCCTTTACAGGGTGACGAGCGTCACAACCTTCTCCCTTCATCTCTATTGCATATCTAAAAATCTAGAGAAATGACCAAGTGGATTCTTATTAGAAGAAACCACAAATCTTGTTTCTTCTGCTCACCAAGAGTACTGTTTGGAAAATCATCTCCTAACATCATATTCTGAGATGCGCTTCTAACTTTAACTGTGGACCTACCAAGGCTTTAATCATTTTATGGAAGTAATGCCCTTCTCCCTCTTTCCAAGATTCCCATCTTCTGAATGAAAATGGAGGGAAAAAGTTCAACAATTTTTTCTAAAGTGAGTAAATGTCCAGCCTCTCCTCTTCTCATCATGTGTACGATTTAGAGCACCTTCTCCTAAAAGACATGTTCTGAGACTGACTTTGACCATCCTTGCTGGCCTCAAAAGGCTTTTCTCATTGTGAAAATTGCGTTCCCTCTACTTGCTTCCCTCTTTCATATTTTTTGATTTTCAAATGAGTAGAAATGTCCATCAAGGAATTTTTGACGAGAATAAAATCCAAATCTTTTTTTTCCCTCACCTTGTTTATTATTTCTAGAACCTCTTACTTATTAATGTATTCTGAGATTGATTGGTGATCCTCACTTCTTACTCTTAAGGCTTTTTATATTGGACAAGCCTAAAGCCATTCTCCCTCCTTCAGGCTTCCCTATCTTCAAAATAAATACGGAGTGAAAACATTCAATAATCATATCTGAAGAGAATCAAGGAGAAAACCACACACTTCTCCTACCCATGGGAACAGTTTCTAGGATCTTCTCCTCAATGACATATTTTGAGATTCACTTCGGACCATCATTGTTGGTTTCCCAAAGCCTTTATCAGGTGACAAGCTTAAGAACCTTCTCCCTCCTTCTCTATTTTATATCTTCTGTCTTAAAATGAAGAGAAATGGCCAAGTGGCTTCTTCTTAGAATAAACTACTAACCTTGTTTCTTCTGCTCACCAAGAGTACAGTTTGGAAAATCATCTCACATCATATTCTGAGATGGGCTTCTAATTGTAACTGCGGATGTACCAAGGCTTTTCTCATTTTATGGGAACAATGCCCTTCTCCCTCTTTCCATCTTTCCCATCTTCTGAATGAAAATGGAGTGAAAAATTCAAGAATCATTTCTAAGGTGAGTAAATGTCCAATCTCTAATCTCATCACATGTGCGCTATCCAGCACTTTCTCCTTAAAGACATATTGTGAGATTGACTTTGACCATCATTGCTGAACTCAAAAGACTTTTCGGCGTGTGAAAATTAAGTTCCTTCTACTAGTTTCCCTCTTTCTTATGTTTTGACTTAAAAATGAGGAGAAATTTCCATCAAGTATTTTCTGAGGACAATAAAATCCACCTCGTTTTTTCTCCTCACCTTGTTTGTTATTTCATGAATGTCTTCACTATTAACCTATTCTCAGATTGATTGTTGACCCTCACTTCATACTCTTAAGGGATTTTGCAGTGGACAAGCCAAAGGCCTTCTCCCTCCTTTCACTTCCCTATCTTCTAAATAAAAACAGAGTGAAAACATTCAATAATAATTTTTGAGGAGAATCAGTGCCAAAACCCTTACATTCTCCTACCCATGTGAACAGTTTCTAAGATTTTCTCCTCAATGACATATTTTGAGATTGACTTCTTACCATCACTTTTCACATCTTATAAGAATAATGTTCTTCTCCCTTCTTCCATCTTTCCTATCTTTTGAATGAAAATGGAGGGAAAATGTTCAACAATCATTTCTAAGGTGAGTAAAAGTCCAACCTCTGCTCTTCTCATCACATTAACGATATCAAGCACCTTCTTCTAAGAAACATATTCTGAAATTAACTTTGACCATCATTGCTGGCCTTAAAAGGCTTTTCTCAGTAACAATGTTCTTTTCCCTCCTTCCATCTTTCCTAGCTTCCAAATGAAAATGGAGGGAAAATGTTCAACAATCAATTCTAAGGTGAGTCTTTGTCTAACCTCTGCTCTTCTCAACACGTGTATGCTATTGAGCACCTTCTCCTAAAAGACATATTCTGAAATTGACTTTGACCATCATTGCTGGCCTCAAAAGGCTTTTCTCAATAATAATGTTCTTTTCCCTCCTTCCATCTTTCCTATCTTCTGAATGAAAATGGAGGGAAAATGTTCAACAATCAATTCTAAGGTGAGTAGATGTCCAACCTCTGCTCTTCTCAACACGTGTACGCTATTGAACACCTTCTCCTAAAAAACATACTCTGAAATTGACTTTGACCATCATTCCTGGCCTCAAAAGGCTTTTCTCAATAATAATGTTCTTTTCCCTCCTTCCATCTTTCCCATTTTATGAAAGAAAATGGAGGGAAAATGTTCAACAATCAATTCTAATGCGAGTAAATGTCCAAGCTCTGCTCTTCTCAATACGTGTACACTATCGAGCACCTTCTCCTAAAAGACATATTCTGAGATTGACTTGGACTACCATTGCTGGCCTCAAAAGGCTTTTCTCAGCATGAACATTAAGGGCCTTCTACTTGCTTCCCTCTTTCATATTTTCTGAATTAAAATAAGGAGAACTATCCATCAAAAAGTTTCTGAGGTGAATAAAATCCACCTCTTTTTTTCTATTCACCTTATTATTTCTGGAACCTCCACCCTATTAACATAATCTAAGATTGATATGTGACCCTCACTTCTTTCTCTTAAGGGTTTTTGTAGAGGATGAGCCTAACTCTCTTCTCCTTGCTTCCCTCTTCACTATCTTCTAATAAAAACAGAGTGAAAACATTCAATAGTCATTTCTGAGGACGATCCATGACGAAACACTTTACTTCTACTACCCATTTGAACAGTTTCTAGGATATTCTCCTCAATGACATATTTTGAGATTGACTTCTGACCATAATTGTTAGTTTCCCAAAGCTTTTTGAAGGTGAGAAGTCTAGCACCCTTCTCCCTCTTTCTCTATTTCATTTCTTCTGCTTGAAAATGAAGAGAAATGTCCTTTTTTATGACCAAAGAAGAACTAGAGATCATTACTGATCACAAAATAGAAAATTTCGATTATACCAAACTGAAAAGTTTTGGTACAAACAAAACTAATGCAGACAAGATTAGAAGGAAGGAATAAACTGGGAAAATATTTTTACAGTCAAAGGTTCTGATAAGGCCTCAAGTTCCAAAATGTATGAAGAATTAACTCTAATTCACATAAAAATCAAGCCATTCTCCAATTGAAAAATGGTCCAAAGGATATGAACAGACAATTCTCAGATGAAAGAAATTGAAACTATTTGCAGTCATATGAAAAGATGCTCCACGTCGTTTATTAATCAGACAAATGAAATTAAGACAACTCTAAAGATACCACTACACACCTGTCAGATTGGCTAGATAACAGTAAAAATAATGATGATTGTTGGGTATAGGAAAACTAGGACATTGATGAGTTGTTGGTGGAGTTAGATAGATCCAACCATTCTGGAGAGTAGTTTGGAACTATATGCTCAAAAAGTTATCAAACTGTGCATACCCTTTGATCCAACAGTAATACTACTGCCTTATATCCCAAAGAGATTATAAAAGAGGAAAGGGACCTGTATGTGTATGAATGTTTGTAGCCACACATAATGGCTAGAAGCTGGAAACTGGTGGATGCCATCATTTTGGAGAATGGTTGGAGTAAATTGTGGTATATAGATATTATGGAATATTGTTGTTCCTATAAAGAAATGACCAACAGGATGATTTCAGAAAGGCCTGGAGAGACTTACACGAACTGATGCTGAGTGAAATGAGCAGGACCAGGAGATCATTATATACTTCAACAACAATACTATATGATGATCAATTCTGATGGACCTGTCCATCCTCAGCAATGAGATCAACCAAATCATTTCCAATACAGCAGTAATGAATTAAACCACCTACCCCCAGAGAAAGAACTCTGGGAGATGACTAAAAACCATTACATTGAATTCCCAATCCCTACATTTATGCCCAACTGCATTTTGATTTCCTTCACAAGTAATTGTACAATATTTCAGAGTCTGATTCTTTTGTACAGCAGAAATATCATATATACTTATTATTATCTAATTTATATTTTAATATATTTAACATCTACGGGTCATCCTGTCATCTTGGGGAGGGGTGGGAGGTAAGAGGTGAAGAATTGGAACACGAGGTTTGACAGCTGTCAATGCTGTAAAGTTACCCATGCATATAACCTGTAAATAAAAGGCTATTAAATAAAATAAATAAATAAATAAATAAATAAAGACTAAATTAAATACAATAAAAAAAGAAGAGAAATGTCCTTCAACTCATTTCAAATTATTCTGAGAAGAACCTACAAACTTGTTTATTCTCATCATGTGTACTATTTGGAAAACCATCTCTGAGCCCCATATTCTGAGATTGCCATCTAAAACTAACTACGGGCATCCCAAGCCTTTTCACATCTTATAAGAATAATGTTCTTCTCCCTCCTTCCATCTTTCCTATCTTCAGACTTAAAAAGGAGGGGAAATGATCAACAATCATTTCTAAAGTGAGTAAATGTCCAACCTCTACTCTTTTCATCACATGTACGCTATCAAGCCCCTTCTCCTAAAAGACATATTTGCAGATTGACTTTGACCATCATTGCAGTTCTCAAAAAGCTTTTCTCACTGTGAAAATTACGTTCCTTCTACTTGTTTCCCTCCTTCATATTTTTTGACTTAAAAATGAGGAGAAATGTCCATCAAGTAGTTTCTGAGGAGAATACAACCCACCTGCTTTTTAATCCTCACCTTGTTTATCATTTCTTGAACCTCATCCCCATTAACATATTCTGAGATTGATTGGTGACCTTCCCTTCTTACTCTTAAGGCTTTGTGCAGGACAAGACTAATGCCCTTCTCCTTCCTTCCTCTTCCCTATCTTCTAAATACAAATGGAGTGAAAACATTCAATAATCATTTCTGAGAAGAATGAACCACAAAACCCTTTAATTCTCCTAGCCATGTGAACACTTTCCAGGATCGTCTCCTCAATCTCATATTTTGAGACTGACTTCTGACCATCATTGTTGGTTTCCCAAAGCTTTTATCAGGGTAAAGCCTAACACCCTTCTACCTCTTTATTTCAATTCTTCATTCTCCAGATGAGGAGAAATGTCCTTCAACTCACTTCAACTTATTCTGAGGAGAAGAATCTATAACCCTTATTTCTTCTCACCATGTGTGGACATTTGGACAATCATCTCTGAACCCCATATTCTGAGATTGAGTGAAAACATTCAATAATCATATCTGCGGAGAATCAACGACAAAACCCTATAATTCTCCTACCCGTGTGAACAGTTTCTAGGATCTTCTGGTCAATGACATATTTTCAGATTAACTTCTTACCATGATTGTTGGTTTCCCAGAGCTTTTATCAGGTGACAAACCTAACACACTTTCCCTCTTTCTCAAATTCATTTCTTCTGTCTCAACAAAAGAGAAATGTCCTTCAACTCGCTGCACCTATGAGCTGATGAGAAGAAACTACAAACCTTGATACTTCTCATCATGGGTACTGCTTGGAAAACCATCTTCAAATCTGATATTCTGAGATTGGCATCTAAGTATAACTCCGGGCCTCTCAAGACTTTTCTCATTTGATAGGAATAATGTTCTTCTCCCTCCTTCCATCTTTCCTATCTTCTGAATCAAAATGGAGGGAAAATGTTCAACAATCATTTCTAAGGAGGATAAATGTCCAACCTCTGCTCTTTACATCACATGTACTATTTCCAGCACTTTTTCCTAAAAGACATATTCTGAGATTGACCTTGACCCTCATTGCTGCCCTCATAAGGCTTTTTTCAGACTGACAATTAAGGTCCTTCTACTTCCTTCCCTCTTTCATATTTTCTGACTTAAAAAGACGGGCAATGTCTATCAAGTACTTTCTGAGGAAAATAAAATCCACCTCTTTTTTTCTTCTTACCTTGTTTATTATTGCTTCAACCCTCTCCCTATTAACTTATTCTAAGATGGACTTGTGACACTCACTTCTTTCTCTTAAGGCTTTTTGCAGTGGACAAGCCTAACGCCCTTCCTCCTTCCCTCTTCCCTATCTTCTGCATCAAAACGGACTCACAACATTCAAGAATCATTTCTGAGCAGAATCAACGACAAAACACTTTTCTTCTCCTAAACATGTGTACCGTTTTAAGGTTCTCCTCCTCAATGACATATTTTGAGATTGACTTCTAACCATCATTGTTGGTTTCCCAAAGCTTTTATCAGGTGACAAGCCTAACACACTTTCCCCTCTTTCTCTATTTCATTTCTTCTGTCTCAAAATGAGGAGAAATGTCATTCAACTCGCTTCAACACATTCTGAGGAGAAGAAACTAGAAACTTTGTTTCTTCTCACCATGTGTAGTATTTGGAAAATCATCCCCGAGCCCTATATTCTGACATTGGCATCGAACTCTAACTGCGGGCCTCCCAAGACTTTTCTCCTTTTGTAACAATGATGCTCTTCTTCCTCCTTCCCTCTTCCGTATCTTCTGAATCAAAACAGAGTGAAAACATTCAATAATCATTTCTAAGGTGAGTAAAATTAAAACTGCTTTTCTCCTCTTCATATGTACTGTATCTAGTACCTTTTCTGTACTAACATATTCTGAGATTAATGTCTGAGCATCATTGATTGACTCCCAAAGATTTTCTCAGGTCATAAGTCAAAAGGCCTCCCCCCTCTTTCCTATCTTCTGATTCAAAATGGAGGGGAAAATCCTTCAAGTCATTCCTGAGGCCATACATTTCACATCTCTTTGCTTCTTCTCACCACGTACTGGATTCTGCCTCAATAAACTTCTTTCTAGAGACATATTGTGAGATTGACTCCTAATCCTGCTTGCCTCCAAGTCTTTCATAGGGTTCCAAGAATATCGCCCTTCTCTCTCTTGCCCTATTTCTTTTCTTGTGGCTGAAAATGGAGAGAAATGTCTTTGAAGTCATTTCTGAGGACACAAAACTATAAACCTCTATTTTTCTCCTCATCATGTACTGTAGTATGAGTCAAGAACCTTCCTCCAACTGAAATATTCTGAGATTGACTCATTACCCCCATTGCTTAACCCAAAGGCTTTTCTCAGGTCATAAGACTAAAATTCGTTCCCCTCTTTGCTATCTTCTAAATCAAAATGGAAGGAAAATATTCAACAATCATAACTAAGGTGAGTAAATGTCCAACCTCTTTGCTTCTCATCACGTGTACTATTTACAGGACCTTTTCCTAAAAGACACATTCTGAGATTGACATCTGACCATCCTTGCTGGCCTCCCAAGGCTTTGCTCAGAGGAACAAACCAAGGACCTTCTCCCTCCTTCGCTCTTTCATATTTTCTGACTCACAATGAAGGGAAATGCCCATCTAGTACTTTTCGAAGAGAATAAAATGCACACCTCTTTTGTGCTCCTCACCTTGTGTACTATTTCTTGAACCTTCTCCTCACTGATAAATTCTGAGATTGATATCTGATAGTGATGGCTGGCCTCCCGAGACATTTCTCAGGTGATCAGACTAACGGCCATCTCCCTCTTTCCTAACTTTGAACTCCAAAGGAAGGGAAAATATTCAACAATCATTACCGAGGAGAATAAATTACAAAGCTCTTTTCTGCTCCTCAACTTTGTACTGATTCTAGAAACTTATGCCTACTGACATGTGCTCTGACTGAATTCTGGGCCGTCCAAGGCTGTTATCAAAGGACAAGGCGAAAGTCCTTCCCCATCTTTCCTATCTTCTGGTTCAAAATGGAGTGAAATATCCTTCACTTCCTTTCTGAGGAGAGTAAACTACACACATCTTTTCTTCTCCTCACTATGTGTCCTGTTTCTAGAACCTATTCCCCAGTACCTTGCCCTCAGCTTGACTTCTGACCTTCACTGCTGGCCTCCCAGGGCTTTTGTCAGATAAGAAGACTAAGAAAAAGCAAAAGGAAAAGACTGTGCCTTTCCTAGCTTGTGATTCAATTCGGACGGAAAGGTTTCAACAAACTTTTCTGAGGAGAGTGAACGACAAAACTCTTTTCTTCTTCTCACCATGTATACTGCTTCTAGGAGCTTCTTCCCATTAACATATTCTGAGACTGACTTTGCACCCTCACAGCTTACTTGCAAGACTTTAATCAAGTGATAAGCATAAAGCCCTTCTCCCTCTTTTCCCCTTTTCTTTCTTACTGGAAATGGAGGGAAAATGTTTAACCAACCCTTTTTCTTTTTTATTAGAATAACTTTTTATTGACAGAACCCATGCCAGGGTAATTTTTTTACAACATTATCCCTTGCACTCACTTCTGTTCCAATTTTTCCCCTCTCTCCCTCCACCCCCTCTGCTAGATGGCAAGCAGTCCTATATATGTTGAATATGTTGTAGTATATCCTAGATCCAATATATGTGTGCAGAAGCAAACAGTTCTCTTGTTGCACAGGAAGAATTGGATTCAGAAGGTAAAAATAACCCGGGAAGAAAAACAAAAATGCAAACAGCTTCCATTCATTTCCGAGCATTCTTTCTTTGGGTGTAGCTGCTTCTGTCTATCATTGATCAACTGAAACTGAATTAGGTCTCTTTGTCAAAGAAATCCACTTCCATCAGAACACATCTTCGTACAGTATCGTTGTTGAAGTATTTAATGATCTCCTGGTTCTGCTCATTTCACTCAGCATCATTTCATGTAAGTCTCTCCAAGTCTCTCTGTATCCATCCTGCTGGTCATTTCTTACAGAACAATAATATTCCAAAACATTCATATACCACAATTTACCCAACCATTCTCCATATGATGGGCATCCATTCATTTTCCAGGTTCTAGCCACTACAAACAGGGCTGCCACAAACATTTTGGCGCATACAGGGCCCTTTCCCTTCTTTACTATCTCCTTGGGGTATAAGCCCAGTAGAAACACTGCTGGATCAAAGGGTATGCACGGTTTGATAACTTTTTGGGCATAATTCCAGATTGCTCTCCAGAATGGCTGGATTCGTTCACAACTCCACCAACAATGCATCAGTGTCCCAGTTTTCCCGCATCCCCTTCAACATTCATCATTATTTTTTTCTGTCATCTTAGCCAATCTGACAGGTGTGTAGTGGTATCTCAGAGTTATCTTAATTTGCATTTCTCTGATTAATAGTGATTTGGAACACTCATATGAGTGATAATGGTTTCAATTTCATCATCTGACAATTGTCTGTTCATATCCTTTGACCATGTATCAATTGGAGAATGGCTTGTTTTCTTATAAAATAGAGTCAATTCTCTATATATTTTGGAAAAGAGGCCTTTATCAGAACCTTTCACTGTGAAGATGTTTTCCCACTTTATTGCGTCCCTTCTAATCTTGTTTGCATGAGTTTTGTTTGTACAAAAGCTTTTTAATTTGATGTAATCAAAGTTTTCTATTTTGGGATCAATAATGGTCTCTAGTTCATCTTTGGTCACAAATTTCTTCCTCCTCCACAGGTCTAAGAGATAAACTATCCTATGTTCCTCTAATTTATTTATAATTAATTTTATAAAAAGAAATCTTGGGAACTATATTTCTGCTATAAAGATGTATAAAGAATACATATATACCTTGTTCTAGAAACTAGAGGTGGAAAGGACATTGTACCAGAGAAAGGGTAAAGTTAAATTACTACATCTCCCAGAAGGTCAAACTATTATATCTGAAAAGAAAGAATGGGGGATTAATAAAAGTGGTTTCCCCTTACTGCCATCAGAATCCTTTAAGAGAAAAATTTTGGAGCAATATTCAATTGTAAGGTGAAACCTCCCTCATTGAAAAGTGAGAAGGAAAAGTAGGAAAAGGGCAGGAATAAGCTAAGCAGAAAGGAATACGGAAACTGTGAGGGAAAGGAGTAACCAAGGGGGAGAAACTCTAAGGCGGGTGCGGGGAGGGATACTAAAAAGGGAGAGCTGTGAGAAAGAAGCAAGTGGTGCTCACAAGTTTAATACTGGGAAGGGGGAAAGAAGGGAGAAAAGCATAAACAGGTTAACAACATGGCAGGTAATACAGAATTGATCATTTTAACCATAAATGTGAACAGGGTAAACTCCATAAAGAGGAAGCGGTTAGCAGAATGGATTAAAAGCCAGAATCCCACAATATGTTGTTTACAGGAAATTCACCTGAATCAAAGAGATACATGCAGAGGAAAGGTAAAAGGTTGGAGCAAAATCTTCTATCCTTCAGGTGAACTCAAAAAAGCAAGACTAGCCATCCTGATCTCAGATCGAGCAAAAGCACAAATTGATCTAATTGAAAGAGATAAGGAAGGGCAACATATCTTGGTAAAGGGTAGCACAGATAATGAAGCAATATCAATATTAAACATCTATGCACCCGGGTTCAAAGTAAATATGGCCAATAGACATCATTGAGGAGATAAGGTGAAGTCAAATGTCTTTGCCCCCATTTTCCATAACCCAGAATATCTTGTAAAGGTATCAGAACCCCTCTCCCCACTCCCAAATGGAAGCCACATATCACCAACAGATTTCATGGACTACAATAGCTCAAGTCCTATGACTTTACCCAATTTATCCCAATAAATGGTGCCTTATGATGCTATTTAAACCACTCTTTCCACTCCCCAAAGGGGACCAAGGTTCACCAACATTGTGTTCTGAGGACATCACGTCAGGTCAAGTTGTATTTCTTTACCCCGTTTTCTCCAGCACTAGAGTGTCCCAAATGATAGTACAACTGCTCTCCCCACTTTCCAATCAGGGCAAAGATATCACCATCATATTTCTGAAGTGATCAGCTCAGGTCAAAGTGAGTTGTTACACTGTTTACTTCTAACTTAGCGGGTCTCCTCCTGATAACAGAACCCCTTTCCCCACTCCCAGGTTCAAAGTAAATATGGCCAACAGACATCCCAACCCAGAATACATTGTAATGGTATTAGAACCCCTCTCCCCACTCCCAAATGGAAATGTCACAGTAACAACTGAGTTTCCATAGTATAATAGGTCAAGTCTTATGTCTTGGCCTAATTTATCCCTAGATAGGGGGCCTTATAAGGATATTTAAGCCACTCTTTCCAAACATAAAAGGACTCCAAGTATCATGAACAGGCTACCCTGAGGACATCAGGACATCAGATCATGTTAAGTCTCACTTCTTTGCCCCATTTTCTCTGATCATAGGGCCCCAAATGATATTAGAACTCCTCTCCCCACTTTCCAATGAGGACAAAGATGCCACCAACATTCTTTCTGAGCTGATCAGGTCAGGTCAATTCTGATTTTCTTTTCCCTTTTCCTCCACCCTAGGGAGCCCACCAAGAAAGTTGGAACCTCTCAGCTTCCTCCCAAAGGGAAAGACAGTATCAGCAACACTCACTACTATGGGGATAAAGTAAAGTGTCATTTCTTTCACCCACTATTCTCACATCCCAGGGGGCCTCCTAAAGATATAAGAATCCCTCTGCCCACTCCCAAATGGACGGCAAATAACACCAAAAGTCAGTTTTATGTCCACTTTCGTTGGCCCCTTACTTCCAACCACAGGGTGCCTGCGAATGATATTAGAACATTTCTCCACATTCCAGAATGGGGAACAAACATCTCCAACAGTCTTTTCTGAGGAGACCAGCTCAGGTCAAAGGTGAGTTCTTACTCTGTTTACTCCCAACCTAGGGTGTCCCCTAGTGATACCAGAAGCCCTTTCCCCACTCCCGGGTTCAAAGTAAATATGGCCAAGAGACATCATTGAGGAGATAAGGTCAAGTCGAATGTCTTTGCCCCCATTTTCTCCCACCCAGAGTACCTTGTAATGGTATTAGAACCCCTCTCCCCACTCCCAAATGGAAGCCACATATCACCAACAGATTTCATGGACTACAATACCTCAAGTCTTATGTTTTTACCCAATTTATCCCAATACAGGGTGCCTTATAATGATATTTAAACCACTCTTTCCACTCCCCAAAGGGGACCAAGGTTCACCAACAGTCTCTTCTGAGGACATCACGTCAGGTCAAGTTGTATTTCTTTGCCCCATTTTCTCCGGCACTAGAGTGTCCCCAAATGATAGTACAACTACTCTCCCCACTTTCCAATAAGGGCAAAGATATCACCAACATATTCCTGAGGTGATCAGGTCAGGTGAAATCTAACATTCTATCCCTTTTTCACTGAACCCAGGGTGTCCCCAGTGATGTTGGAACCCCTCTCCTCACTGTGTAATTGAAAGCAAATATCACCAATACTATTTCCTGGGGAGGTAAAGTCCACTGTCATTTCTATACCCACTTTTCTCCTTCAGTAGGGGGCCTCCGAATCATAATATTACTCAGTTTCGCACTCCCTAATTTGAATCCAATAGCACCAACACACATGGCTGAGGAGACACGGTCAAGTGCAATTTCTTTTCCCCTATTTCTCCCATCCCAGAGGGCCTTCTCATGATATTAGAACCACACTCCCCACTCCCAAATCAAAACCACATATCACCAACAGAGGTTACTGAGTACAGCAGGTCAAGTCTTGTGCCTTGGTCCAATTTATCCCAAGATAGGGTGCCCTGGAATGATATTTCAACCACTCTTTCCACGTCTGAAAAGGGGAACGAATACCATCAAAGCCCATCCTGAGGAATCAGGTACAGTGAAGTCTCATTTCTTTGCCATAATTCTAACACACCAGGGAGTCTTCTCAGTATATCAGGACTCTGCCCAACACTCCCTAATGGGGAACGAATAACACACCAAGTCACTGTAGGAGACAACTTCAATTCCAACTCAATTTGCCAACTTTTATCCAACTGCTCCCTCCCTTTGAGGAAGGAGGAGCCTATCCCCAATCTTAACATCTTTCTGAAGAACAATTCAGCTCCTGTGAAAATTGATTCCCTTTACTGGCAAACTAGGGTGTTTCTTAGTGCTATTAGAACCGCTCTCTGAGATCCCACATAGACAGCAAATATAAGTAACAAGTTTTGCTGAGGAGATAGGGTCCATTCTCATGTCGGTGCCCAATAATCTAACACTCAAGGTGCCTCTTAATTATATTAGAACCCTTCTCCCAGTGAGATGGGAAAAGTGAAAAGGGAAAGAATAACCTAAGCAGAAGGGAACACAGAAATTGTGAGGGAAAGGTAAGATAGGGGGAGGAACTCTAAGGTGGGGAGGAGGGACATAAAAAAGGGAGGGCTGTGAAAGCAAGTGGTGCTCCCACAAATTTAATAGGAAAAGAGGCGATAAAGGGGAAAGAAAGGAGAAAAGCATAAATAGGGAGTTAACAAGATGGCAAATATTAGAATTGGTCATTTTAACCATAAATGTGAACTAATAAACTCCCCCCATAAAGAGAGAAGCGATTGCTTAGAAGAATGGATTAAGCAGAATCCTACAATATATTGTTTACAGAAACACACACCTGAAGCAAGACATACATGCAGAATAAAGGTAAAAGGATAGAGCAAAATCTACTATACTTCAGGTGATGTCAAAAAAAGCAGGGGTAGCCATGCAGTCTCAAATCAAGCAAAAACAAAAATTGATCTAATTACAAAAAGAGATAAGGAAGAGAAGACACTATGTCTTTCTAAAGGGTAGCATAATAATGAAAGCAATATAATATTAAACATATATACCAAGTGGTGTAGCATCTAAATTCATAAAGAGAAATTAAGAGAGCTGCAAGAAGAAATAGAGAGCAAAACTATAATAGTGGGAGATCTCAACCTTGCACTCTCAGAAGTAGATAAATCAAATCACAAAATAAATAAGAAAGAAGTCTAGAATACTAGAAAAGCTAGATATGACAGACCTCTGGAGAAATCGAAATGGGGACAGAAAGGAGTACATTTTCTTTTCAGCAATTCATGGAACCTATACAAAAATAGACCATATATTAGGACATAAAAAACTCACACTCAAATGCAGTAAGGCAGAAATAAGAAATTCATCCTTTTCAGACCACGATGCAATAAAAATTAGTCTCAACAAAAGCCAGGGGAAAGTAGACCAAAAATAATTGGAAACTAAATAATCTCATACTAAAGAAAGTTGGGTGACAACAAATCCTGAACATAATTAATAACTTCACCCAAAGAAAATGGCAATAATGAGACATCATATCAAAATGTGTAGGATGCTGCCAAAGCAGTAATAAGGAAATTTCATATCTCTAGAGTACTTGCATAAAGTAGAAAGAGAAAGGTCAACAAATTAGACTTGCAACTAAAAATGCTAGAAAAAGGAACAAATTAAAAACACCCAGTCAAACACTAAACTTGAAATTCTAAAAATAAAGGAGAAATCAATAAAGGTGAAAGTAAAAAAAACAACTATTGAATTAAATAGTAAAAACTAGAAGTTGGTTCTATGAAAAACCACAAAATAGACAAACCCTTAGTAAATCTGATTAAAAAAAGGAAAGAAGAAAATCAAATTGTTAGTCTTAAAAATGAAAAGGGAGAACTCGGCACTAATGAAGAGGAAATTAGAACAATAATAAAGAAGTGCTTTGCCCAACTTTATGGCAATAAATTCGATAACTTAAATGAAATGGAAGAATACCTTCAAAATATAGCTTATAGATTAACAGGGGAAGAAATAAATATCTAAAATCCCATCTTGAAAAAAAATTGAAAAGTTTAAAAACTCCCTTAAGAAAAAATCCCCAGGAACAGATGGATTTAAGGAATTCACAAACATTTAAGGAACAATTAACCCCAATCTATATAAACATTTGAAAAATAGGGACGACAGTCCTACCAAACCCTTTTTACGACACAGACATGGTAATTGATACCAAACCAGGTAGGCTGAAAACAGAGAAAGAAAATTATAGACCAATCTCTAATGAATACGATGCTAAAATCTTAAATAAAATAAGCAAAAGATTAAGAAAATCATTCCCCTGGATAATACACTACCAAGTAGGATTTATACCAGGAATGCAGGGCTGGTTCAATATTGGAAAACTAGAGCATTATTGACTATATCAACAAGCACATAAAAAACCATATATCATCTCAATAGATGCAGAAAAAGCATTTGATAAATCCAACATCCATTCCTAATAAAAACACTTGAGAGTATAGGAATAAATGGACATTTTCTTAAAATATCAGGGGAGAATATTAAAACCATCAGTAAGTATCATATGCAAAGGGAAAACTGGAATCTTTCCCAGTACGATCTGGTAACAAGGTTGCCACTGTCACCATTATTATTCAAATTTATTAGAAAACTTTCCACAATAAGAGTCGGAAAAGATTAATGGAATAAGAATAGGCAGTGGGAAACCAAATTATCACTTTGCAGATGAAAAATGGATACAGGGAACCTTGAAATTGTATGAAAAAGCTATTAGAAATAATCCATAACTTTAGCAAAGTTGCAGGTTATAAAATAAACCCCAAAATCCTCAGCATTTTATACATCACCAAAAAATCCAACAGCAAGAGATACAAAGAGAAATTCCATTCAGAATTGTCAACAGATAAAATATTTGGGAATCTATCGCCAAAGGAAAGTCAGGAATTATATGAGCAAAATTCAAAAAACTTTCCACACAAATAAAGTCAGACTTAAAAATTGAAAAATATCAATGCTCCTGGACAGGTCGAGGAATGACAATACTCCCCTAAACTAATCTATTTATTTAGTGCTATACCAATCAGACTTCCAAGAAAATATTTTCAGGATCTAGAAAAATAACAACAAAATTCATATGGAATAATAAAAGGTCAAGAATCCAAAAGAATTAATAAAAAAATCAAAATGAAGTTAGGCTTAGCTGTACCTGCTCTAAAACTATATTATAAAGCAGCAGTCACCAAAACCATTTGGTATGGGCTAAATAATAGATTAGTTGATCAGTGGTACAGGTTAGGTTCACAAGACAGAATAGTCAACTATAGCAGTTTAGTGTTGGACAAACCCAAAGATCCTAACTCTTGGGATAAGAATTCATTATTTGACAAAAACTGCTGGGATAACTGGAAATTAGTATGGCAGAAATTAGGCATGGGCCTAGACTTAACACCGTACACCAAGATAAGATCAAAATGGGTCTGTGATTTAGACATAAAGAATGAGATTATAAACAAATTGGAGGAACATAGGATAGTTTATCTCTCAGACTTGTGGAGGAGGAAGAAATTTGTGACTAAAGACGAAGTAGAGACCATTATTGAGCACAAAATAGAAAATGTTGATTATATCAAATTAAAAAACTTCTGTACAAACAAAACTAATGTAAACAAGATTAGAAGGGAAGCAACAAACTGGGAAAACATCTTCACAGTGAAAGGTTCTGATAAAGGCCTCATTTCCAAAATATATAGAGAACTGACTCTAATTTATAAGAAACCAAGCCATTCTCCAATTGATAAATGGTCAAAGGATATGAACAGACAATTTTCAGATGATGAAATTGAAATTATTAACACTCATGTGAAAGAGTGTTCCAAATCATTATTAATCAGAGAAATGCAAGTTAAGACAACTCTGAGATACCACTACACACCTGTCAGATTGGCTAAGATGACAGGAAAAAATAATGATGATGGTTGGAGGGGATGTGGGAAAACTGGGACACTGATACATTGTTGGTGGAGCTGTGATCGAATGCAACCATTCTGGAGAGCAATCTGGAATTATGCCCCAAAAGTTATCAAACTGTGCATACCCTTTGATCCAGCAGTGTTTCTACTGGGCTTATACCCCAAGGAGATACTAAAGAAGGGAAAGGGACCAGTATGTGCCAAAATGTTTGTGGCAGCTCTGTTTGTAGGGGCTAGAAGCTGGAAACTTTCTCGGGCAATAAATAGGGTGTCTGCAATGACATTAGATCTACTCTCTCCTCTTTCCAATGAGAGCAAAGATCTCACCAACCTTTCTGAGTGATCATGTCAGGTTAGTTCTGATTTTCTATCCCCTTTTCTCCCAATACAGGGTGTTCCCCAATAATGTTAGAACTCTCTACT
>NC_045432.1:50858739-50933739 GCF_902635505.1 Sarcophilus harrisii | reverse complement strand
TGCAGCATCTAGCACATAGTAGGAGTTTAATAAATACCTGCCTATTGATCATATTCAATAGCAAAATTGAAGAACACTAACTTACAGGAGTAGGGACTCCCCAATTGACAAAACCTACTGGGAAAACTAGAAAGGAGTTGGGTTGAAAGTAGATTTAGACAAATATATATGCCTATATACATGTATACACACACACACACACACACACACACACACACACACACATATATATGCTAAATAAACTATTAGAAGTATATCCATTAGAGGATATACAACCTAAATTTAAAAATTCATATGATAAAAAATAGAAATTTCAATCACTATGTTCTGGGAGAGATTTCCTAACTAAACAATTATAGTTGTAATCAGAAAAGATGAAATGGACAATTTTGAGTATACAAAATTTTAAATCTTTTGCAGAAAAAAGTAAATTCTGTTAAAAAGTAAAAGATAAACAGTTGACCAGGGGAAAAAAGTTTGCAGCAGATATTCTTGATAAAGTTTTAGTATCAAAAAAGAGTTTACATATTCATATAGATATATAAGAATGGTTAAAAGATAAGAATGGGCATTTTACAAATGAAGAAATGCAAGTTATCGATAACCATATGAAAAGATCCTCCAGATCCCTAATAATAAGTGAAATACACTCTGATATTCTGCGTCATACCCATCAGCCTGGCCAAAGATGATGAAAGAAGAAAATAGCCATTTTGGGAGGAAATGCTACACTGATGCACTGTTGGTGGAACTGTGAATTGATCCAAACCTTCTGGGAAAAGATCTGGGAATATGCCCCCAAAGTCACTAAACTTTGATCCAGCAAGACCACTGCTAAGCGTATAATTCATGGAGGTCAATGACAGAGGGAATGGACCCATATGTACAAAAATATATTTATAGCAGCAAAGAATTGGAACCAAAGTAGGCGCCAATCAACTGAGGAATGACTGAACCAATTTTGGTACGTGAATACGATGGATTGTTATTGCACAATTGCAAGATGACCACGATAATATAAAGGAAAGCAATTCTGAAAGGCTTTACAGCTTTAATCAAAGCACTGACCAATTATGACTTCAGGTGATGAAGTGATAGACGAGAGGTGCAGAATTAAGACACCCATTTTCAGACAGGTCCAATAAGTTGATGTGTTTTATCTGAACCAGGGAGGGATTCTTTTGGGGATAAGAAGTTGACTTTAGTGGGTTGTGAATAGAGATGCAAAAAAGAAAAATGCAACAACCAAACAAGAAAACCCCCAGAAAATAAAAGTTTGGAGACAAAATGAGCATACTGAATATTTTTAAAACTACGTGCAACAAATTAATGGCTTTATATTACCTTCTTCTTGATCTTATACTGTGTATAATAAAATGTTTGCTTTTATTAATGAGGGGAGAGGAAGGGAGGAGAAAAAAGAGGAGGGGAGAGGGATGGGGAAAGACAGTGAGAAAGCATTGCACCTCTGCCTAACATCAAGTCAGAGAGCTTTGGGAGAACGTGAGCAACTAGGCTCAAGACTGCTCTTCAAACAGGCAAGCTGGCACACATGGGAAAGGCTGTTTTTAAAGAGCAGCCCAGAGAAAGTGGACAATCACAACAGTCAGGTTCTGAATTGATCTGAAGATTTTCTCCAAAGAGGACAATGAGCTCTCCAGTCATTCTCTCATTAATCCTCCCAGCACCCCTGTCAGGTAGGCCGAGGCTATTCTCAGACACCCCCTTCCCTCCCTGAACGTCAGGCTGCAGGGCCAACCTCATACAATGGCAGGGCTGTTGCAGTGGGAATTGAAGGAAGTTTCTGAGGCCCATGGTCCAACTCTGCCCAACTATCATAACAGCTGGGCCTTTGTTTGCTTGGTTAGTTGCAGAGCAGATGAGCATGGGTGGTCATTTAAATATTGTGCATTCCCCCTCCCCCCTCCCACTCTCAGCTTGCACAAAGACACTTTTTCCATGCCTGTAACGAGGCTGATGTGGGGGGGGGGGATGGAGAGAGAGGGGGATTCTCAAGGAGACAGAACACAGCCAAAGCTCTGTGGATGCAAAATATTAGTCTGTGTTTAAAGCAACTTACGGTTTGGTTTTAAAATGAACATTGTTAGCTATTTGTACACACGACTAAAGTGTGTGGATGTGTGGATCTGCACATGTGTCTATATCTGCACACGTGTAATCTTCAGGGATGCAGACATATGGCCATGTGGATTAAAGGCTCCACTTTTTCTGTCACTGGCGTTGGCTTGGCCCCCTACTTACTCCACTCCGACGCATTAGGACTTCTATTTGTGAACCAACTCCAGACACCAGACCTGCTTCCCCGCTCGTTTAAGGTTGCAGGGGTGCAGGGCAGGAATGGGGTCTATAATTGAAATAGAAATCTTGAGTGCTGTGGTATGTGATGTGACATTCTCTCCTTTGTCAAGGGCTGTTAAATTTGTTCCAAAGCTGTTGCATAGGATTTCTGTTTTTTGAGCGGGCACCACAGGGCAGATGGAGACCTGGAGTCGGAGTACCTAGCTTTGAGTCACACAATCACAGAATGTCGGAGTCTGAAGGGACTTTGGGGGCCAATGACACTGAATTGTATTGTCTCCCCCCAAAAAAACCCCCCAAACAACACACCTAATGGATGGCTACTTGAAAATCTCCTGTGCGGCACCTGTCAGATTGGCTAAGATGACAGGAAAAAATAATGATGATTGTTGGAGGGGATGTGGGAAAACTGGGACATTGATTCATTGTTGGTGGAGTTGTGAACGAATCCAACCATTTTGGATAGTTTGAACTATGCTCAAAAAGTTATCAAACTGTGCATACCCTTTGATCCAGCAGTGTTACTACTGGGCTTATATCCCAAAGAGATTATAAAGAAGGGAAAGGGACCTGTATGTGCATCGAATGTTTGTGGCGCCCTTTGTAGTGGTTAGAAACTGGAAACTGAATGGATGTCCATCAGTGGAGAATGGTTGAATAAATTGTGGTATATGAAAATTATGGAATATTACTGTTCTGTAAGAAATGACCAACAGGATGATTTCAGAAAGGCCTGGAGAGACTTACACGAACTGATGCTATGAAATGAGCAGGACCAGGAGATCATTATATACTTCAACAACAATACTAGATGATGACTAGTCCTGATGGATCAGGCCATCTCACAACAAGATCAACCAAATCATTTCTAATGGAGTAGTAATGAACTGAACTAACTATACCCAGAAAAAGAACCTGGAGATGACTAAAACCATTACATTGAATTCCCAGTCCCTATATTTATCACACCTGCATTCTTTGATTTCCTTCACAAGCTAATTGTACAATAATTCAGAGTCTGATTCTTTTTGTAAGAAAATAATGTTTTGTCATGATACTTATTGTGTATCTAAGTTATATTTTAAATATTTAACATCTACTGGTCATCCTGCCATTTAGGGGGTGGGGAAGAGGTGAAAATTGGAACGAGAGGTTTGGCAATTGTTAATGCTGTAAAGTTACCCATGTATATATCCTGTAAATTAAAGGCTATTAAATAAAAAAAAAAAAAAAAATCTCCTGTGCGGGATAAAAACCATGGCCTCCTAAAGCAGCCCGATCACTTTGTAGAGAGAGGGAGACTTTTTTTTTCCAGGAGCAAGCATAAATTTGTCCCCTTGCAACTTCTACTCATGGTTCCTAATTATCTCCTGTGAGGGCAAGCAGAACCATCTCAGGTCCTCCTCCTTCTCATGTCAGCGCCTCATGAAGACAGCTGTTAGATCTCTGTACCCAATCCCAGTTCCTCCAAACAATCTTCTTGGAACATAGACTCAAATCCCTTCACTGGGCCGGCCGGCCTCCTCTCAATACTCTTGAGGGCTTGACAGAACCTTTTGGAAATTATGGTGGCCACCTCTCTGAGCCTGTAAAATGATAGTCTTGGACTAGATGATCTTAAAGGTCCCTTTTTCCTCTAAATCTAACGACCATCAATTTAAGTGTCCCTTCATCTTCTGGATTCTCTCAGGAAATGAAAACTGATTTTTTTCCTCCTCTACTGGTTTGATTTGTGCATCATCGACATGATGTTAGGGAGACAACTGAAGCTCCTGAGAATGACTGCCATTTCTCTGAGGCTTAGAAGATAAAGGTTAACCAGGTCATAAGATATTACTCAAAGAAAATCATAGTAGTTGGGGTCCAGTCAAGACAATAAAAAACAGAAGCGGAGGACATTGCAATTTAGGGCAAAGTTTTGTCCCAAGGTTGAGAGCTAGAAGTAACCTTATCATCTCATCTTATAGAGGACATAAACCAAAGCCAGGATGCTAAAGTGATTTGTCCAGTCTTATAAATAGAAAGCAACAGATCCAACCTCAGACCTCCTAACACCAAGTCCGGTGTTCTTTCCACTGTCCTACTGGTAAGCTGGCAGCAAAGATAAGACCTGAATATAGGTCTCCTAACTCTCAGTCATGCTCTCCACTACATCACACGGTCTCTTTGTAGGGTGATAGGGACAGGCATGAACAAGGAGCTGAGGTTACAGGAGGGTCAATGAGACAAATTGCTTTCTTCGGACAGGGTTAATCACAGAATGGGCCAGAGCAAAGAGGGTCCAAGGTCCAGGTTGATCAGAGATCAAGTAAGGCTGACATCCTCTAATTGCCCCAGTCTCCCTTTGATAGGCCCAGAGTACTTTTGGGGTCTCTTTTCTCCTACCTGACTCCACTTGACCTGCCTAAAAGGAGGATGGACAGTGTTGTCTGAGGCTATCTGGTTTGAGGCTAGAAGAAGGTAGGATTAGAACTCTTATCTCCTATCTCAAAAGCTGCAGCCCAACAATTCCCCCATTGAGTTACTTGGCTCATGGACACAGCTGTCTGAATGCTATTTCTGGACGGTACCACACCCTTCTCATAACTCATTAAGCCCAAGAAGCAGCTCCTGCTAGGAGAGCGTGGGCAGGGAAAGCAATGGAGCTCACTGTTTTGCTCAGCGGCAGAACGAGGACATCTGCACTCTCCCCGAGTGTGATTCTGGCTTTGGCTTTCACACGCCTTCCAACTACCCGCCATGGGTGGCATGCTGATGGGATCCCTTACTGGTGAGTCACCGGTTGGAACTCTTCCTGGTTTGACCTACAACGAAAGACTTATGGCCCAAGAAGCCACTGCTCCTTTACGGTGGGGGCGGGGGGGGAAGGACTGGGGTGGCCCAACCCTAGCCAGGTAGACAAGGGACATCTTTTGTCAGGTAATTGATGTACTTGCTGCTTCCAGGACTTATAGGCTATTTCAGTATAAAAGGGAATGGTCTTCTGAGAGAGAGACAGAGAGACAGAGACACACTGAGAGAGACAGAGACACAGAGAGCGATGAGGAAGAAATAAAGAAGAGCGAGATGAGGAAGAAAGAGATGAAGAGAGAGATGAGGAAGAGAGAATTGAGGAAGAGAGAGATGAAGAAGAGAGACAGATGAGGAAAAGAGAGATGAAGGAGAAAGATGAAGAAGAGAGAAATGAGGAAGAGGGAGATGAGGGAGAGAGACAGATGAGGAAGAGAGACAGATGAAAAAGAGAGATGAAGAAGAAAGAGATGAAGAGAGATGAGGAAGAGAGAGATGAAGGAGAAAGATGAAGAAGAGAGAAATGAGGAAGAGAGAGATGAGGAAGAGAGAGATGAAGAAGAAAGATGAGGAAAAGAGAGATGAAGAGAGTGATGAGGAAGAGAGAGATGAGGAAGAAATATGAAGAAAAAAGAGATGAGGAAGAGAGAAATGAGGAAGAGAGAGATGAGGAAGAGAGACAGATGAGGAAGAGAGACAGATGAGGAAGAGAGAGATGAAGAAGAAAGATGAGGAAGAGAGAGAGGTGAAGAAGAAAAAGATGAAGAAGAGAGAGAGATGAAGAAGAAAGATGAGGAAGAGAGAGATGAGGAAGAAAGATGAAGAAGGAAGAGAGAAATGAGGAAGAGAGAGATGAGGAAGAGAGACATGAAGAAGAAAGAGATGGGGAAGAGAGAGAGATGAAAAAGAAAGATGAGGAAGAGAGAGAGATGAGGAAGAAAGATGAAGAAGAAAAAGATGAGGAAGAGAGAAATAAGGAAGAGAGACATGAAGAAAAAAGAGATGAGGAAAAGAGAGAGATGAAGAAGAAAGTGATGAAGAGAGAGATGAGGAAGAGAGAGAAGAAGAAAAGAGAGAGTGTGTGTGAGAGAGAGAGAGAGTGAGAGAGAGAGAGAGAGCACATTCCCTCTAAGAATTTTCAGCTCTAGAGAGTTGCAAACGAACAGCATGGATGCTAAACTCACATGCTGGGGAAGGGGGCAGGTGCCAGGCTAAATAAAGCTTTGTGAATGCATATGCACAGAGCATACTTGCCTTCATTTCCACAGGGAAGCACAAAGCAGTATATTAATGAGGACGTCGGACACCAAGGAATAAAATAACAGCATCAACATCACAGTAAACACCAAAGCCCAAGAGGTGGCAGTAATCATTTGTTAGGGAACAAGCAGCAGGCTCCTATTTGCTCCATGCTGTGGAGCTCAGATACTTGGAGAGGGATAGATGCCCAGTTTCAAGGGGGTGTCTGAAGTTCTCAGCGCTAACGGGAAGCTCCTGGGAAAACATGGATAAAAAAAAAAAACCAGGGAATTGGAGAAGCACCCGGAAGACATTTTGGGTGTTTCTACATGTGCACACAAGGTGAATGTCGCCTACATGCTTGAGGCTCATTTCAGTTTCTTCCCTTGAAGGACATATCTCAACACATCCCTTAGATGTGTAGCATGAAAAAGAAGTAAAGAAGAGCTACCAGTGCAATGGAAGCAGCTTCTCCAACCGGATACATCCCGATACAGGAGTATCTGTTAGAATCGCTTCCCTGCCTTTGATGGGGATTGTCTCTCCTCTGTCACCCGAGGGTTGGAAAACATAACCCTGAGGGCCCTTGAAGCTCTGAGATTCTTCAAATGAGAAGCAGGTTCTTCTGTATCTGTGGGTTCATGAACTGTCTCACTCTGAGAGACCAACCTCTTCCCCTGCCCCACCCCAGCACCTGTCCCGTTTCAGCCCTAGTTCTTCCTGCTCATAAGAAAACAGAGGAAATACTATAAAGTTGACAACATGTGTCAGGGCTCAGAGTATACAGTATTACAGTCAAAATTGTGGGTGGCCAGAGCGCAGAGTTTGGCGGACCCACTGAGGCAAATCCCAACAGTCAGCCATGACAGGAAGAAATAAGTAGGCAGTCGGTGTCAAGGAAGACTGAAAGGAGCTAACAAATGAAGAACGTGGGCAGAAATGGCTGTAGCTGAGGGATTTGGCAGGAAGAACTAGGAGGGCTGAATTCCAAGATGGGACTCCGGTCCCAGGAGGAGTAAGGAAAGCCAGACAGAACCTTTAGAAAACTGTAAAGAGGAGAAATGGAGACTTACCATGGTGAAAAACTTCCTAAGGATGAGAGCTATGGCTAAGTGGGATGGACTTCCTAGAGAGGCGGAGGCTTCCCCCCCTCCATGAAAGTCTTCCAAAAAGGCTAAATAACCATTTGCTGTGTGCATCATAGTGGGGAGTCCTTTCTGAGTACAGTTGGGCTACATGGCTACCAAGGTCCCTTCCAACTCTCGAATTCTATGATCTTGCAAACCCAGGAATTGAAGGAGAAAGCCAAAGTAAGGACTCATTTGGGAAAAACAAAGCAAATGCTCACTTGTTGGAATTAGATCATGAACACAAAGGAGAGCCAGCAGCAAGGCCGATGGGATCCCAAATCATTAGGCCACAAGGAGATAGCATGGCAAGAGCGCTGAATCAAGGAGCCGATAAAAGCTGAGATCCAACTGTGACTCTTTATAAACCTGGGCAGATCACTTAATACTCCAGTCTTTGCATCTGTACAAAAAGGGGAGGCACATGATCTCTAGGTTTTGCTCACAATTCTAAGTTTTGAATGTAGATCGAGAACTCCTTTGATTTTCTGTTCCTGAAGGGCTAGATCAGCCCCAGAACCCTAACTGTAGTCAGACCCCTATATGGCATTAAGTAGAACCCAGTAGGGCAGATTTCAGGAGTGTGGGCCTAGGGAACCGGATAGAGTATGAGCAGACTCTCTCAAGACTGTAGGGAGAATCATACTGTAGCTGACGGGCAAGACTACCCTCTCCTCCTGTAAATCTCACTGATAATTTTGATTCTAACTCCTCTCCTGCTTCTTCCCTTTTTTGTTATCTTTTCTCTATAATATTCTCTCTTTCTCTCTCTCTCTCTCTCTCTTCTTTCTCTCTCTCTGACTCTAACTCTATGTCTCTGTCTGTGTGTATGTTTCTGTGTCTCTTCCTTTCTCTGTCTTTCTGTCTCTCATTGTCTGATTCTGTCTCTTTCACTCACTCTTTCTCATTCCCTTTTCCTCTGTCTCTCTTTCTATATATTGCCTCTATGATTCTTTGTCTTTCTCTGTCTCTGTCTCTCTTGTTGTCTCTGTGCATGCCTGTGTGTGTGTGTATGTATGTATCTCTCTCTCTGTCTCAGGTCCCCTTCTCTTCTCGAGACTGTCTCTATCTCTATCACTCCCTTACTTTGTTTCTTTCTTTGTATGTGTCTCTTTTTCTCTATTTATGTTCCTGCCACCCCCTCTATTTCTCTGTGTGTATGTCTGTCTCTCTGTCTCTATGTCTGGCTTCCTTCTCTCCATCTCTTTCTCAGTCTCTGGGTCTGTTTGTCTCTCTGTCTCTGATTTTCTCTTCTTTTTGATTACATGCACAAAGATTTTTAACACTTTTTAAAAATTGTGATTCTATATTCTTTCCCTTCCTCCGTCCCCTCTCCTCTCTTCCCCTTCCTTGAGAAGGCAAGTACTTTGCTAGAGATTATACACATACAGTCGTGCAAAACCTATTTCCATATTAGCCATGTTGCAAAAGCGCAAGACTTTTGAGAACAGTGTGCCAATGGTGAGGGCTGGGAATTTGAAGGCAAGCAGCATGTGCTCAAAGCTCAGCTCTACTTGTACCTGTGTGACTTCCCACAAGTCAACTGTCCTTCTGGGGCCCTTGTTTAGTGTGTGGAGTGAGGGTATTAGACTAGATCAAGGCTTCTTAACCTGGTGTCCCTGACCTCCGCAGGCCACATGGATGGATTTCAGGGGGTCTGTGAACTTGGATGAGGAAAAATGACATCTTTATTTTCACTCACCCTTGGTTTCCTTTGCGATCCTCTGTATCTTATTTCATGTATTTATAAGCAGGATTGTGAGCAGGGTTCAGCAGGCTTCACTGTTCGGCCCCGGGAGGCTGGGACACACACAAAAGGTGAAGAACCCCTGCTCTAGATCGTCTCACTGATCTCTTCCAGCTCCAAATCCTGTGGTCTAAAAAGAGGAGGCCAGAGCCCACTAAGGACACATTCAAATGGGGCAAGAAAAGCCTCCCTGTGAAAGGAGAGGTACTTCTCTGCTCCCCTCTGAGAGATCTCATCCCACAGAGAGAAAATGCCTGTGTTACAAAGACTAAGGGAAAGAGGCCCCAAAAGGGGGCCCACAGGCCTCCTTCAAAGGGAATCCAAACCTCCTGAAATAACAAAGGGAGCAGTTTTAGGAAATGATGGAGTCTCTGCTTCATCTGTTGCTGTGGTCCTGTCATGTGGTGGGAGCCCACAGTCACTGGGGTTTAACTCTTCACAGATGATCTTGTCTCTGGCTGTCCCCAGAAAGAACACGTCAGGAAGGGGAGGAGTGATGTTTGGAGCAGCACGTTCGTGGCCGTCATTGCTAATCTAACTGTCTCTATGGCTAAGCATTTCGGGAGCCAAACAGCCTACCGGATTCTCTCAGCTGGGCCTGCCAAGTTGTACTTCCTCTTCTGATATGGCTGAATGGATCAATATGCATGTCTTTTAGTCAATCGCTAACGTGGGAGATTTTTTTTTTTTTTTGATGACAGGCCAGATTCTCCCACCCCGACCCAGCGGCGTGCGTCAAGGTATGTGCAGAAGCTGCCACAGGGAGAAAACTTGCCCTTTTCCTTCTTGGAAATGGGGAGGAAAGGGATTCTCCTATCCCTATCTAAAACCACAGTGAGCTTACTTGCCATAAGCTTAAGACAGTCTGTCCTCCCACACATAAGTTAGAGAAATAGGATGTGTGAAAGATTCTGATGAGGTTAAATCAGCCTGTAAAGAAAGGGTTATGTTTCTGACAATGCTGGAGAACATGAAATCCTGAAGTGGGAGAGAGAGCCATGAAGACAAAGAATCACGGGATTTAGTCCTGGAAGGCACCCGAATGGAGAAGCGCCTTGCCCAGGGTCACCCTACTAACTAGCTGAGTCCAGGTTGGTTGGAGCCCAAATCCAGTGCTCTTTCCCCCACACCAGGCTAGCTCCCATTTACTGACTTATTTTTAGCCTCATTCTGCTTGGCTCCAGAGGGAGAACTAGAATCAATTGGCAGAAGTAACAAAGAGGTAGATTTCAGCTCAATATAAGGAACTTCCTAACAATTATAATTTTCCAACAATGGAACTAACTGCCTGCCTAGTGAGCTGGGGAATTTCCTGTCCCTGGAGGTGTTCGGGCAGAATGACCACAGTGGTGAGGCCATAGAAAGGATTTGGGTATCCGGTCTGCATTTGGACTAGATGACCCCGAGAGGGTCCTAAGATGCTGGGGATTCTGGAACTTGATGTAAATGTGTCTGCAGAACTCATACATGTACACATACCTATGCACACACCACTGCCGCCGCCACCAAGCTTGGTTTTCCTCCATTGCCATGTCTTGGAGCAATCTTCAAGAGAGCTGCTAATATTCTACTCGTGTCTGCTTGGGGGAAGAACACTGATGTCACAGCCAGCGGATTCTGAACCCGAATCCCCACTTGACCAATATATAAGATCACATACACAACTCTGCCGGCCTCAGTTTCTTCACCTGTAAGATCATGGGTGGGACCAGATGACCTTTTGAGATTCCTTCCAGCTTTACAGGTATAATTCTGGGATCCTACGACACTCTTGATTTTGGCAAGAACTTAAAAGTTAGAGGGCTGTATATACCTTAAGGCAACTAGATCAATTTGACTCCACAAGTAGATATGAATGACCAAACTCTCTCCAAACCAGTCTATAGTTTAAGAGTCTCCTCTCCCTAGCTTGGTATATGGGCTGGCTTTTTTATCCCCAACAGTGGGGACATGTGGTGAGGATGAAGTCTCTTTTCTGGTACGCACTCCAAGCTGACCAGCTACGATATCTTTTTTTTTTTTTTTTTTTTTTTTAGATTTCTCCTAATCAAAGAAGCTTGAGAGAAAAAGACGTTCCCAGATGGCTCACCAGAATCCTATCACTTCCTCTCATCCCTTACTTGTCTCTTCCACTAGAGTGTGGGCTCCTTGGGGGCTGGAATTTTGTTTCCTTTTCTTTGTGTCCCAAGTACTTAGCATGGTGCTGAGCTCTTAAGATATGCTCTTGAGTGATTGATTACACATCTTTATGTTGCCCTTTCACTATCCAATATGTTTCCTGGCCAAAAACAACCTTCATTCTGTACCTCCATACACTCTAGCACATGTGCTCCTACTGTAAGGAGAGGCAGCAATAGACTAAAGTCACAACACAGACCTGCCTAGGAGAGTGATATATTGGAAAGCACCAGAGTAGGAAACAGGAACTTTCTCCTCTCTTGGTCTTAGTTTCCCCACATATAAAGAAAGAGAGTTAAACTAGAGGGTCTCTTCAAACTCTAACCTTCTAAGAAGTGATTCCAGAATGCCTTAAAACTACCAATGGGCTGAGCTATTTCTCTTTTTATTTAAACTCATCAGTTGTTTCAAGCTGTCCACGCTGACACGATCCTCAGCCCAAGCCCAGCCACAACCAAATGTTCACATTCATGCTATAAAGACCCCCATGGTCTTTATAGACCCCAAGATGCTCATGGAAATGCTGATGCTTTCCTAAGCTAAGGAGCTGCTCAAATGGTAACTCTGTGACAGTGAATGAGATGCCCGTTCTGGCTATATACCAGTCAGTCTCCCCTGACTTCCATCCAAAGGCTCTGCAGCAATTTTCAATCTAACCTGAAAGAGGTTTCTAAAATATGCCCCCACAGCACTGCTGGCTTCAGTTGCCTTGGGGAAGCAAAGGCCTCCCTTGCTGACTCTGCACATCATTATCAAACATAGAGCTCTGATGTGATTTTTACCTCCTTGACTGAAAAAAAAAAAAGAAAGAAAGAAAACCCAGTGCAATTACGTTGGCTCTCAAAGGTGTACTAAAGTAGAGGGCAGTAACGTGAAATCTGCTAGTGTGCCAGGAGCTTCTGGGGTCTCCTGGTTTTCTAAAAATCATGGCTTCTTTTATGAGACAGATAGTTGAGTGTGGAGGGTGGGGAGATGGAACCAGTGCACTAAGTGTCCAAGTTCTGGTTCTCTAAGTAAAATGACACAAAAAGTATGTTCCCTCTCCAGCAGCTCTCCATTTGCACGTATGTCCCTGCACTGCGTTTAGGGTCTGGGACATAATTACAAATGCAGACTCTTCTACTTACTAGATATGTGACCTTGGAGCAGCCACTTTAAATGAAAGGGTTGAAGTAGGGAATCTCTAGAATCCTTTCCAGAACTAAATCTTATGATTTACCCATCTTCACAGGCTTTAGGGGCCATCTCCCATCTCCCTTGCCCCTGCCACACCCCATGTCTAGAACGTAGACCTCTTTCAAAGTTCAGCTCAGATATCACCTCTTTCACGATACCTTTCTCAGTCCCCCCAGCCATTAGTGCCCCATCCCCATCCAAATCACCTTCCATTTGATTTGTAGATATTTTGTATATAATACACTTAAATGTATACCTCAATTGAACAAAAGTTCCTTGAGGACAGTGGTCATTTCATTTTCTCTTGGCATTCCCAGCACCCAACACAGAGTCTAACACATAGCAGGTGTTGATCCCTGCTTGTTGATTGATTTGTTGATGATCCTATAAGCCCTGCAGTCAGAACGCCTATTCTGCCTTTGTTATAATAGTCTTCAAATGCTGCTGGTATTTGGTCCAGCACAACCCTTCCCCAGATTTGGCCCTCTTTCTAGCATGATCCATTGTTCTATGTACTGCTGTCTTCTTTATAGATTAATGTTTCAGTCCCAGAGTCCCTGGCTGGCTTTAGGCACAAACTTTTGGTCCTCCCTGGCAATTTGCAGGGAACCTGAAACATGCATTACTCCCACATTAGTAAGAAGGAATTAATTTTCTCCCCCTTGGGAACCAACAAATTCCCCTTTAAATGAGGGATGCTTATAGAAGTCTCCTGTATACATGGAAAAGAATGCCAGAAAAAAAGTAAAAACCAAAAAACCCAAACTACTTGACCCTGCAAAGTATAGGGAATTTCCTACTGAATCCACAGAATATCCAAAAGCTAAGACATTATTTGTTCATTTCTCTGCTTCCTTAGCTGAGATAGTATAGAAATCTGGCATGGTAAAAAAAAGTGAATCTCAAAAGAACACAACTTGCCAAGTCTGCTTTGCTCAGATCCCAAACCATTAGTAGATCTACATAGAGAACTATTGAAAGGCACACACACACACACACACACACACACACACACACACACACTTTGTATGTGCAGAGTTTTGTGACCCTGAGTGGTCCTGGGACTTCTTCCATGCCTGACATGTCCCATTAGTTTTCTTTCTCCATCCAGATTGACAGAGGACTACTTGAGGCACCTTGTTCTGGCTCCATGCTCTGGCCAGTGAAGGATAATGAGATAACAGAACCATAAAGGGGCTTCCTTGGCATTCAGAGGAAGCCTTGAGAGATGAGCCAACATATTTGCCTCTTATCACTTTACTTACCACAATTTGCCCTTGAAGCTCTCTCAAAATCTCTCTAGGCCACAAGGACTTCAAATCAACAGACAAACTGTTTCATTTAACTAGTTAACTAGTTCACTACAACATACCATTCAGAAAAAAATAGCATGACACCAGAAACTGACTGAAAAGGGGCCAGTAGTGAAGGGTGTATATACTGTGATATTTCACAGCATCACATCATAATGACTAGTGCCCGGGGTAATTGTGTGTCCTCCTCCCACTCCTGAAACTGTATTTTTCAACAGAAACTAGGAAGGGCTCAAACCACACAATTCGGATACCACATACATGGCAGAATCGGATTTAACAAAGTTTTCATCAAAGCCGTCACCCGGCTAGTATACGCTGCTTGGCCAAGTGATAGAAGAATAGCAATTGGGCCACAGCACCGCTTCCTTATACAGTTCTTCCCAAATACCCCTCCATTGTCTGGCACACGACCACTAAAAATACCCTCACCCCCAACACACTCCTCAGGCACTTAACTCCTTCATTCTCATCACACAGCAACATGTGTCCAGAGGCACACTCTCTGCAATCATCATCCCTTGTTCGATGGTCTTTCCATAGCTGGTTCAAAAGAAACGAGATCTTTCTAACTTCTTGTCATCAGTCTCTCAAGCAGTCTAGTTGACATCTACAGAGCCCTTCTCAGAATGATGTTTTTAAACATAGGAAATGAAATACACTGCATTAAAAAGGAAACTAATTATACTGAAATAGTTATCAATAGAGTTAAATATAGTTTTAAAAAACCAAGTTAATGGACCCTAGGTAGAGAATCTCTCTATTAACCACCACCAGCCCAAAGGAAACTTGTTGTTTTTCTTTAACAATCCAGCAGAATTGTAAGCATTCGTGTCCCCTTTCCAATGCTCAAGGATCTGTGTCTCTCCTTTCCCCTTTTGCTCCTAAGCTCCTGACCACCATGAAATACACACTGTTCACCTTGAGCATACGCCACACCTTCTGCTGATTGTTTTCCACAACACCCAGAGTCCTCACTGGACTTCATCTAGATCAATATCTAGGGAAATCAAGTCACTGTAAATGTCCTCCAATAGAATACCATTTATAAAGATGGGATTCCAACTTTGAGACTCTGGGAAGCCTGATTGTTCCTGAAAAAACCTGCCTCCCAAAGTTGTGAAGCCAAAAGGTGACTAAGGCTAAGAAAGTCAGATAGATTAGGGGAGGTGGAGAGTAAATCCATGCTCTCATTTCCTATGCCCCTTCTGACACTACAGGCTCCACCATTGATGGTTCTTCTTTATGTCATTTGGGGGTCCCTGCCCCCTTTGATTTAGCTGGGAAAAAAGTGTTCTGGGAAAAAATTTTTTTAAAAAGGTCCTTAGAGAGTCTGGCAACACCCAAAGCCTTTTCAGTGATCGGCAGGAAACAATTGCATAGAGACTTAAGACTGTGGCTGGCTCAGAATCTAAGAATGACAACAATGGACCAGATGCTGTAGCCTTATACATTTCAAAACGACTATGAATAGCCAGCTGTAGCAGGTTTTTTAACCCATAACCCATAAACACCCAGGGTTTTTGAGATCATGTCATGGTCTTGTTCATACATCAAATGGTTTCAGCACCTGTTTCTTCCTATTGGTGTCTCCCTTAGATTTTTCCTATTATTAACTCTAAATGAAAATCTGTTGCAAATGGTTTCTAGTCTCAGAAAGAAACTAATATTCCAGTTTCTCTTCCTACCCTTTTCAGAAATCCACTTACTACTCATCTCCTCTCTTTCAACTTCCTGCCTTGGAGTCCCAGAAAGCTGACTCATGGGAGCCCAGTTTTTGGTTCTTGCCTGTTGTGTGGAGATCAGCTTCTCTTTGCTCTCCTGGCACCATATACCATGGTTTCAAAACAATACAAATGTGTTTTGAAAAAGGAACCCCAGCATGGAATCTTCTCAGAGAGCCAGCAGCTGAAGGTCAACAACTGTGGAATGAGCTTCAAGGGATGCCAGTGTCGGAGAAGTTGGGAACAGATGTCCCTCCCTTCCCCAGGTGCTACACTGCAGGGACCGGGTGGGAATGTCTACAAAACGCATAGAACTCAAAGCACTATTTTTAAGGAGAAATAGAGAAAGCAAAATTCTGGAAAGCCAAAAAACGAGGATCTTGGGGATAATCAGACCTAGAGTATGATTGAGTAGATATGTATGTATGTAGAGTATGATAGAGTACAGTGTCTACTTCCCAGGATTACCATGGAGTCCAAATGAAATCAAGTTTGTGGAGAACTCTGCAGATCTTAAAGTATTCTAGAAAAGCAAGCTCTGACAATTATTTCCTTCCTATATCACAAATGGTACAATCCTTGAACTTTTCTGGGAAAAAGTGGCAAGTGGCAAATTCTGAACTATGAGCAGCCTTTAAGGAAGCTTTCATTGCTGCTGCCCACACTATTTTTGGTGTGAGGGTAAAACAGACCCCAGCACTCTGTGTTTTCAATCACTTCCTGGCTATCTCTACCTATATGTGCCAAGGGTACCTCAAAATCAACATGCCATAAACCTCATCTACCTGCCAAAGCCAGCTTCTTTTCCCCATTTCCTTTTTCTGTTGATGGCAGTGCCGATTCCCTCACTTACTCTGGTCTAGCACCCTGCAGTCATCTTGGAAAAACTTACCAGATGTATGATGCCTCCCAAATAAAGTCTAAATTCTTTCAGTTAGTGCTCAAGGTCTTGCATTTTCTGGGGCCAGATTCTCTTTTCCCTTTGTATCATCTCTCATTCCTCCCACACAGACACATCCTGCCTTCACACAGGACTATTTGATTTTCAAAACATTCTATGCTTTCCCACCTCTCTACCCTTCCCCTTCTGTCATCTCCTCAGAAAGTGCTCCTCACCTGAATCCCTGCCCATAATCTAAGGCCCAATTCAAAATGTTCTCTCTGTCTCTCTGTCTTCCTATTTGCCTTGTTTCTCCCTTGTCCTGCTCTCTCTTCTTGTTTGCTCTGTCTGTCTCTCAGTCTCTGTCTCTGTCTTTGTTTGTGTTCTCTTTCCCCTGTTTGATTTCCAAAGCACCTGACTCTCTGACAGTGCTTAATACATCCTGATTTTTATTATATCTGTGTCCATCTTACCTCCACTATTGGGTTTTAAACTCTTTAAGGTCAGAAATCATGTTTTATGCACCTTTGTAGACCCGCCAGCATTTATCTACCATGGGCCATTCAGCGAGGATCTGCTGAACGAATATCGACTCATCAGAAAAGCAAGATCCAATGCACAAAATCCTTAAATGAATTTATTCCTTATCCTGGAACTATGTTCAAGGAATGTTACTTGCACATACTATTTACCAAGTAGCCACGATGTCACGTGACCGGGCAAACTTTTCTGTGACCAGCCTACAGTCTGTGGACATACCCTCAGAATACAGCCATTGATAACTTTATCTTTGAGAACTGATCCTAACCATCACTCAAGTGTAAGAAAGCAGGGAACTTTTCCAAGTCCTACAGTTTGCTAGTCACGCACATTAGTTAATTACAACATCCATTCTCTGCTGGGGTCAGCAGAGTTTCCCCTCATCTTTCTCCATTAGCTTCTTCACTTTCTCTCATCACTCTGATCTAAACAATTTCCCAGTCTTATAAATTCTCTCTTCAGAGTATCTCTCCTATCTGGTTCCTTCTCTCCACTCAAATGGTCACCCCCCAAGTTTAGACCCTCAGAACTTTTCAGCCGGACTATTGTAGTAGCCTCTTAATCTGTCCCCCTACTCCCAGGCTCACTATTCTTTAATCCATTTTCCACATGGGTTCTAAATTGATTTTCCTAAAGCAAAATGCTCTATTAGTCCCTACTCAAGAAGCTTCCATGGCTCCCCATTAGAGAGAAAAAGATAAGAACAAAACAATCTCCACCCTCCAGGAGTTTATATTCTACAGAGAGGAAAATACAAATTCCAATTTGACATTTAAAACCCTTCACAATTTGGCTCCGGCATATCTTTTCAAACCGATTTCATACTTTTCTTCATGCATACTTTGTTCCAACCAAAACAGCTTGACGTTCCCTAAACGCAATATCCCGGATCTCACCTCCAAACCTTTGCACCAGCTGACCTTTTTGTGCCTGAATGTTCTCCTTTCTCAACTACTTTTTCAAGTCTCAGCTCAGGTACTGAGTCTTGTATGAAGCTTTCCCTGATTTAACTCTCCATAGTTAGTGCTCTTCTCTCCCCTGAAATTACTTTGTATTTACTTTTTATGGATTCTCTAATTACCTAGACACACACTATCTCCCACTCCCTAATAGAAAATGACCTTCTTGAGGTAAAGGACTAGTTAATTGTTCTCTTTGCACTTCTAGTACCTGACTGGGCACTTAATAAACTTTCCTAGCACATCATAAATGTGGTTTGAATTGAACAGAATTGATAAGTTCCAGTTGCCACACTTTAGGGATCTGTTTTCTATGTCAGATAGACTTCTCCCTTCCTTCTGGAAACATCCCTTATGGTTGCCACTTCACTGCTCTGGGGCCATCCTCAGAGTTTCTTCAGCTCCACATCGTTCTTCTCTTTGCAGATAATGTTGCCTCTGAAAGCCTTTTTAATCGATTTTATCTCCATCTATCTACCTGTGGGGCCCAACTTCTACCATAAATAACATAGAGCAAAAAATCAATTCTCATGCCTGTCATTTGAGGGAACCAACACACCCCTGCTATTTCCAAAGTTCTTTCCAAGCGTCAATCTTTTAGGATACTGTTGGCAGCTGGAGCTGTCATTTGCATACATTTTAGAAGATTCCTTCCAAAGTAAGGTGCCACAGCAGAAACTGGAAACTGAGTGGATGCCCACCAATTGGAGAATGGCTGAATAAATTGTGGCATATGAATATTATGGAATATTACTGTTTGGTAAGAAATGACCAGCAGGAGGAATTCAGAAAGGCCTGGAGAGACTTACATGAACTGATGCTGAGTGAAATGAGCAGGGCCAGGAGATCATTATATACTTCAACAACAATACTATATATGACGATCAATTCTGATGGACGTGGGCCTCTTCAACAATGAGATGAACCAAATCAGTTCCAATGGAGCAGTAATGAACTGAACCAGCTACATACATCCAGGGAAAGAACTCTGGGAGAGGACTAGGAGCCACTTCGCAGAATTTCCAATCTTTCTTTTTTTGTCCGCCTGCATTTTTGATTTCCTTCATGGGTTAATTGTATACTATTTCAAAGTCCGACTCTTTTTGTACAGCAAAATAACTATTTGGACATGTATACATATATTGTATTTAACTTCTACTTTAACATATTTAACCGGTATTGGTCAACCTGCCATCTGGGGTAAGGGGTTGGAGGAAGGAGGGGAAAAGTTGGAACAAAAGGTCTTGCAACTGTCAATGCTGAAAAATTACCTATGCATATATCTTGTAAATAAACAGCTATAATAAAAAAAATTAAAAAATAAAGGAATGTCTGGAAAAAGGAAAAATAAAACAAAGTAAGGTGCCACAGTACCCATTCCTGTTTTATGTCTCTGCTTCCACTTTATTGTGGGGTTGGTTCTCCTTCCTCCTGCCTTCTGACATCGAGCCCTAAGCCCAAGGCAGGTGGAGCTGAGCCACTTTGGGCACTGTAGCCCTGAATAGGATTTTTAGGCCCTGACACAGAGATGACACCCACGGCAGCTCTTTTCTGAGACTGAAGCAGTTGCTGCCTTCCATTTCAAAGAACGACCTTGGAATCTCTGCCTCCGACTCCATCTGTCAAAATGCCATCCATTCTTCAAGTCCCACCCAGTAAAAATGTCCCCTCTTCCATGAAGTCTTCTCCATTTGTTCTGGCCTCCAAATGACCTCTTCTTCTTTTCAGCTCTTAGAGTACTTTGCTCATAAAACTCACAGAGTCCTTACTATATTCTGCCTTTTGTTTTGTCCTATAATTATGTGTGTAAATACTTTATCCTCTACCAGATCCAAAGGCATTAGATAGAGAACAGTGAAAAGAATACCACTTGTGAGTTCAAATCCTACTTCTGACACCAGCTATGTGATCCTGGCTATCTAATGACTCTGTACCTCAGGAACATCTCTAATATAATCTACTAAATTCTAGTTGCACTGCAATGTCTTCTTCCTAAACTCTGCCATCTCCCCAACTTTCCTATTCCTCTCAATGGCATCAGTCATCCAGACTCAAAATTCTGCCTCAAGTCTCATCCTAGTCTAATCCATCTTCTACTCAATTGCCAAAGTATGAGTCTGGCCATGTGATTTCCCTGGTCAATGAGCTCCCGTGGCTTCCCATTACCTCCAGGGTCAAATAAAAGTCTTTTGTTTGCCATTTAAAGCCCTTTACAAGCCAGCCCTTTCCCACCTTTCCAATCAGCTCTCTTCCACTTAACTCCGCTTTCAATACTATATAATCCAGCAGCAGCACTGGCTTACTTGGATTCTTCACAACACTCCTCCATTCTCACGTCATGTGGGAAAGCATGTCACTTCTGCACCTTCTTTCAATACACAGCTCAAATGTGGCCTATGGGAGATGTCTTTTCTGTATCCCTCTCCCCTCCTGCCAGTGCCATTCCTCTGAGATCATCTCCCACCTATTCCCTAGAGATCTTTTTCGTACCAACCTCTTTATATGTTGTCTCCCCTCCCGTTAAAACAAAAGCTCTTTGAAAGCAGAGAATGTCACCTTTTTTGTATCTCCAATGTTTAGCCTGGCACATAGTAGTTCTTCAACACTTGTTGACTAATTGTCTGTCTGTTAAGTCATAGCCAGGTGTTAGGAGGGAGTTAACCTACCAGTCAAATCACAGATCTGTGACATATGACTAGACAATATTGACCGACCTTCACAAGGGCAAGGCCCCTATCTGATATTTCACTGTATCCCACGGAGCATTGAGCTCAGTGACTTCTATACACTAAGTACTCCATAAATATTTAATGAATAAATGAACTATAATTGAACTGATGTTCAACTGTTCTACCTCCTTCCTCATGGCAGCTCTGTCTACCCCCTCCTTCAATGTTTAGCCAATAGTATTCCCCAGGTAAAGAAGAAAGCAATATAACTTTGGTAGCAGACAAAAAAAAATAATACCTGAAATAACAGGGTCCTAAATCACCGCTTGCCAGAGTTTCCAAAGCCAGTCAACCTACTCCAACTCGTTAAAATTGCCAACAAAACACCTATTCTAACTGCAACGTAGACTAAATAAGCTCAGTTATTAGATGGAATAACCTGAGTTAAATACATTCATCTTTTTGGAAGAAAATGTTATCATATCATGAATACAAACCATGGGCAGGTCATAAGAGGCCATGCCCAAAGCCAGGCTCAACCTGTGAGGTAGGGTGAAGAAGCCTGGGTAAAAGTAAAAGTAAGAAGAATGTCATCTTTTAGGTCATAGAAATGGGAGAGGTCCTACAATGAAGCGTTCCAGAATGGGGATTCTTAGCCCGGAATTGATTTCCTTTACAATCTTCTGCATTTTATTTTATGCATGTACAAACATGGTTCTTAGAAGGATGCCAGGAGCTTCACCAGACACTGCCCAAGGTGTCCATGACACAAAAATGATGGCAGTCTTCTGGTCTAGAGGGTACAGTCTCTCATTAGAGATCAACAGTCCTATAGCTGTCAGAATCTGGAGTTCAGTTCACAAATTGAAAAAGTGGTTTTCCCTGCCAGACTTGCAGCCTCAGGCCAAAATGGCCATGGTTCAGAGCTAGAGTAGGCGGGCAAGAAGCAGAGCAGTATCCAGAGCTTTAGATTAGACAGGCAGACAGAGACAGAAACCCTGACTGTGGATTTAGGCCCAGGTCATCATCCAGCATCACACGAGGTAGAGTCTGTCTCTGGACTGGGAGACCGGTAAATGCATCTGTGGATCAGCCAGAACAGCATCATGGAAGTTTAATGGTTGCTCCCTGACAGGGGATGAGGTACGCCCTTGGCCTTGACTCTAGTGCCCTTCTAAGTGCCCACAGACAGTGGTTGCTGTTCCTTGGAGTGAGGCAGGCCTCCACAGGTGCTTGTGGTTGGTGATTACAACCTAAACAAAGGGAGGGGCCTCTGGGGAGTTCCAACAGTTCTAAAACATATTTTCAAGAAAATAATTTCTTCCAGGCATATTACATGGGTCCCTGAAGACAGCCTTTTCAACGGCATTACATTTGGGGGTGTTTTTCGGTGTTCTTCTCTCCACCTACTCTTTGAGTACATGCTGAGCTTCTAGTGATTCTGGTCCAAGGACACAGCGTTAGGTCTCTGCCTGGCTTTATCCTATCATTGTGTGTGGCCCGACCTACCCCACTACAACCAGAAGGCCCAAGGCCTACTGAAGAAATAGGGACAGAGAAGATAGATTGCTCACTAAAATTTCTAAGAACCTCCGGGTCCCCAGGTAACTTAGAGGCCGAGTTCAACTCTTAACTGAAGACAGGTCCCTTTTGCAACATACCCAACACATGGTCATCTAGCATCTGCCTGAATAACAGTAGTAACAGGTAGAAAGTCCCTCCAGAGGCTGACTATCCCACTTTTGGACAGTCCCGATTGTTAGGAAGTTTTCATTTACATTGAGTCTAAATCTGCCTCTTCACAACTTCAATCCACTGCTCCAAGTGTTGACCTCTGGGGCAAGCAGAACAAAGCAGAACAAATATAACAACCTTTCAAAGACTGGGAAATCACTATCATGTACCTCTCCCCCCAAGACAAAACACCTCCAGTTCCTGCGACCGATCCCCCAAATATGGCATCTCCCACTGCATTGGGGGCCATCTTCGGGTGTCCGGATCTCTATCTGGCCAGTGACCCTAGATGGCTCTGGAGGGGAAAGTGAGGCAGGTGACCTTGCACAGCTTTCCCTTACTTCTAATTCACTTCACTTGCATGTCACAACATCGCCTCCTTGATGTCAAGGTCCTTTACAAGAATGAAGGATAAACAACAACAGCCACATATGGCCTAAACCAAGGCTCTGTGTTATCCTGGTTGTCCTCCTTTTGACAGTCTGAAGCTTATCAGAATCATTCCTAAAATGTAGTACTAGATAGGGAATTCAGTATTCCAGATGTGGTCTGACCAAGATGAAGGATGGGGAACTACCATCCCATTAGTTCACTTTATTATGTCTCTCGTAAGGCAGCTTCTGATTTCAATATTGAGCTTGCAGCTACTAATACTCCCCACCCCCCAACCTATTATTTATGTAGTCAGCATGGCCTTTCCCCCTAAGTTTATATTGGTGAAATTGACTTTTGGACCTCCAAATAAAATGACATTTACTCCTATGTTTAGCCCAATATTCTAACCTGTCAACATTTTGCCTGTCAAGATTGGTTTAAACAGGGGTCCTCAACCTTTTGAAATAGGGGGCCAGTTCACTGTCCCTCAGACTGTTGGAGGGCCGGACTATAGTAAAAACAAAAACTTTGTTTTGTGGACCTTTAAATAAAGAAACTTCATAGCTCTGGGTGAGGGGGATAATCGTCCTCAGCTGCCGCATCTGGCCTGCAGGCTGTAGTTTGAGGTCCCCTGGTAAAAGGTTGGTAGGATTCAACCCCTTGATTTCCCTAATTTAATTGCCCTTAATAGGCTTTTTTGTCAGGAGTTGGAAAGGATATATCAGGGGGATCATCACTGGGTAACTTGCAACCTTCTCCTCAAGAGTCTCACCCACCCACGAGGAGGGACATACCTCCCCATGCTACTAAGGTGCCAACTCATTCTCCCCAGTCAGGTGGGAAATGAGAGTGAAATAGACCTGCCCCTGGCTATCCCTTCTCAGGATTTTAGATTGAGCTCATGGGATATATGGTTTAAAAATGGAAGGGAGAAAAAAACACAAAATACAGAGGCTCCTAAAACAACAGTTATTAATTGGGAAGGTAACACTGTTGGCAAAAGGAGGTCTGACTCCATGTAGTACTGTGGGTTCATCATTTCACCTCCCAAAGGAAGAGGAAGAGGCAAAAGCAGATGAAGCTTAATTAAATCAATTCAGGCCCTCATCATTAAGACTATAGACTTGTGCCTTGTAAAGTGTAGGTACTTAACACATGTCTAACCCTGGAATGTAATATTAATGAAAACAGATCACATTTATATAGCACTTTAAGGCTTGCAATGTACATTTGATGCGCTTCATTTTATAAATCTTAATGAACTCTTTCATTTTACAGATGAGGCCCAAAATTTCATAGCAAGTCTAGTAGGGGGGAGGTCCCTCAAACCCTTGCACTTTCTACTACACGCAATAGTTCTTCTTGTGGTGGGTACATATTAAAGCTCTATATAAACACAACCTATCATGATTCTTTTCTGTCTCAAGTCAAAGAAATAGGTTTGAGACTCATCACATTCACCTCTCCGACAGCTATAATCGCAAAAAGACATATTCGGAAACTCCATGAACTGCAAAAGGATATTGGAGCAAATGGCCCAGGAAAACATTATAGAGAACTGCCCCGCAAAAGTTGACCAGAGTCACCACAGATAGATTGCCAGACCCTTTACCTACAGATTATTCCCCTCCGCACAGAAATTCTGCTAGCAAAGGCTAGGACTACTTTCGTACTGTTGCTGGGGAGACAAGAAGGAAGAAGGTGTGCCGCTCTTGGCCTGGGGTTTGTTGCAGGAAGAGATTGCGCCAGTGATCGATAATAACAACAACAATCTGATACCTGAGTCCCAGTTGATCACAGCAGTACAGTGGGGGTGTCTGCCCTGGTCAGACTTGGTTCTTTTTTGTTTTCATTTTGCACACTCTCTATGTTTCCCTTTTCAGCCCTGAGCAGTAAATGAAAAGTGAAAATTAAATAATTGACCAGTTTTTGCTTCTGAGCAGCAACTAGTGAGGGTCCATCAGTTTACCCTGCCGGGCACTGTACTATGCTGACATTTGAGGTGAGTGACAAGCTGGGAGATAACCCCCCCTACCAACTAAGGAACATGGAAACCATTTCCATTGGGAGGGGGCAATGAATCGGTCCAGTTCTTGCCTACCTTCTCTGTCTGGTTCTAAATTTTCTCTTGTGCTGCAGCTTAGTCTTTTCACAGAAACAAAAGGGGGAAAAATCCCTCTGGCTTAAATTTATTGCTTGTTTCTTGTGCATAATGAGATTCAAGCTGACCACCACAAGAAAGGGTTGGAGAAGAATAGTTAGCCATTGAAGACACACCCGATTCTGATTACCAAATGGCGCCATCTACTGGTCCCAGTTTGAAGTTTGAAGCCTCGTTTGTCAGAACAAGATTTATGTAACCCCTCGGTTCTAATTGCTTACCCAGGAGGAATTCAGAAGCGCAGAGGAAGCCGAATTGAGAGCGTCTTTGCTTCCATGTAATTTTTAGAAAGTCGATGGTTGTTGCCAGCTACTGGATCTTAAACACAAAAGCCTCCATTATCCCTCACTGCAGATGTAAATACTGAGGCCAGGAGAAAAGAGGTGGAAGGGAGACTCCTATAACAGGCAAAGGCAATGGATTTGAATTCAGACTGAATCTAAATTTTTGCTACTGACTTACCTGGATGGCCTTAGAGAAATCACTTGCCTTCCTCCGGCCACAATAATGAATAAAAAGAGGGAACTTGGAATAGATGGCCTTCAAAGTGTTCCTGTCAACTCTAAGTTCTATGGATCTAAGTTTTAAAAATCCATCAATATTAACACCATGACCAATCACAATTCCAGAGGACTAATGATAAAATACATTATTCACTTCCTGAAAGAGAAGTGATAAACTCAGAGTAGGGATTGAGGCATTGGGGGGGGAGGGGTGTAGGAGGAAGGACAGCTGGTATGGAAATTTATTTTGTCTGACTACATATGTTTGGAACAGGAGTCTTCATTTTCTCAATTGAGATGGGAATGGCAGGTGAGAGGGAGAGAATTCAAATCTGAAAATAAAATAAAATCTTATTTTTCAAAAAGAAAAAAGAGCACATCAATGACAAATATTGGCATAAAAGAGAAAATGAACACTTAGTACAGTTTGGTTTGGAGTGGGTAGCATTCTCAGACCCTGAAGTGCTACTTTTCCTTAAATAGATAGATCAATGAGTCATAGACTCACAGATGTCAGAAATGAAAAGTCCAGTTTTTCTTCCAACAGCCTCATTGGACACAATAGAAAGCTGAGGCTCTTTTACTTTTACCAAAACAACCTCCCTGTTGGCTTTCCTTCTTGCCCTGCTTTATTCTTTCCTATCCTCAGAAAGTGAGCCCAGAACAAAATTCCTGTTCTAATAATAAGAAGCCATTTTCAGAATCCTTTAGATGTTTACAAAGTCTAAGAAGTACTCCATAAACTACACCAACTCCCTCAAATCCTAGCTTTTGCTCTTTGAGAGAGATTTTTTTCCTTATTAAAACTAGTTACTCTATTCATTGCCACTATTCCCCATCAACAGTTTAGTGAAGACTGTAAATTGCAAAAGAGTCTGCAGAGTGGTGAGTGTTTTATCATCAAATCCCTCAAGCTCTGACATTTCTATGACTTTTAGTTGCAGAGAGTTATCTTAGCCCCACAGTCAGTCACACAGCTAGTAAGGGACTGAGAAAAGAATTGAAACCAATTCTTCCTGACTCCAACCCCAAACTTTATCCCGCCTCTCTCATCAATAGATAAGAAATTCTTCAATACAGAAACACTGGCAAGATGTAAGATGAGATGAAGGAATATATGAAGCAATGTGTTTTGTTTTCCTGAACAAAGTACTTGAAACTTCACAGACTAAGTGGAGATGGAAAGGTAAGGATTTTTAAAAATTATATGTTCCATGATGGATATTTTAAATATAATACTTTAACATCTGAGATATACTAAAAATGGAGATTTTATTAACCTGTGTATTGAAATATCACAGCCTTTCAGAGTTGGAAGGAACCTGAGATGGCACAGCCTTTGAGAAACATCCGAAAATCATCTAGAATCACATCTGGTAAATTAGATGAGTGATAACACTGGGTTAACAATGTCATTTGGGCTCCTAAGTCATGAGGCCAGTATTTTTTGTTTCATTTTGTGGACAGCATAAACTGCCCTCAAAGGCAAAGACAAGATCCAAAGATGATTTGCGCATTTGACATCTCCTGAAAAAATGCTATCTTTTAAAAATCCACTTCAATGCTTTAGAAGAAGAGAAAGGGCTGAAAAAGTTGCTTCTAAGAGCCATTCTCAACAAAACTATGGAGTTGTTGCTTTGGCCCACACCCACCATTAAGTTCCTTCTTCTTGTCCATCTTCCTGCCCCAAAGAACTTCTTTCTCAGCTACTTACCCTAGATCACATTCATTCTCTTTTCTAAAGTATTAACTACAAATCAAGAAATTAACTACAAATTAATGGACAAAGTGTGGCCTATGAGTTCTCCCAGGAGAATGTTTCTAAATTTGACCCAGACTCTAGTTTTAACTCTTCTGTGAGCTTGGGAGTTTGATAAAAAAAAAATAGTGACTAAAGGCTCTAGAAAAACCTTCCTATGGGAAGACTTCCACAATCAAAGAAGAGAGTTCCCTATGAAAACTTCTCCACATGGGGTTCAATATGATATGAAGAGATGTAGTGAGTGGAGAAAATTCCACCTTGAAGAGATAGAAAAACACCTTTTGTAAAAAAAAAAAATTTAGGGAAAATTTTAATTTCTTGCTAAAGCCCTTATTCCACAATGAACTATATATATATATATATATATATATATATATATATATATATATATATATATACGTCTCTGTCATCCCCGAAGTCAAATCCCTCATTCAAGTCATCTAGTAATTCAAACACTAATCTTTTCTCAATGATCTTCCAGCTCCTTTCGCTCCCATCTATCTTACTGAAATGGGTAAAATTATCTTACATACACAATGCTAAAATCAGGCCATTCAAAACTAGGCAATGCTATATCCACTTTGCTCCAGATCAAGCACAAACCCCAAAGAACCCAAGAAATGCCGTAAGAAATTAACGCTATGTCGTGCTATTGCTCTTGCCCCACACTCACTTAACATTTCTAAAATCCTTGGATTTCAGCTTATATCATCCTTACTCATTTGGAGCTTGGGCTCCAATCTGAGGATTTATCTTTCTTTTTCTGGTCAATGGATATCATCGCATACTCATTTATGAAAATGGAGCTTAAAATACTAGCTACTCTAATCATGCTCCCATGATTCTTAACCATAGACAGGATTATATGATGACTACTTTAACAATCTGATTTCGTTATCCTGTGTACTTTCATCTTTCCCTATGCCTTACAACCCTTAATCTTGATCTTTGTACTCACTATAACCTCCATTCTTTCTATCCCTTCTCAGTTCTTTTCCAAGTCATCATCCCTACACTAGCTATGTGCTTCTTTCTTCACTATCTCAACCCCTTGATGAACCAACTCGACTCTAGACTATCCTCTACCCTCTTACCTTCAATCTCTGCCCATCTTCTAGTTCTTTCTTTTATGTCTACAAACATACCTATGTCTCCCACATTAAAAAAAATCCTACATTGATCCTCCCATTCTGGCTAGCTACTATCCTCTGTCTCTCTTACTCTTCTTGACTAAACTCATTGAAAAAGTTGCATACACTAAGTGCTTCTATTTACTCTGCTCTCTCCTCTACACCCTCTGCAATCTGAATTCTGACCTCGTCAATCAACAGAGACTGCCCTTTCCAAAGTTACCAAATGCAATGACTTTTCTTCACTCCTGATCCTTCTTCAGATGACTTGTCTTCAGTCTTTGACACTATTGTATACAATTTTTTTTCAAATCCAACTCACTTGCATGCCATGGCATCACTTCCCTGATGTCATGGTTGTCTCTGAGAACAAAGGACAAACCTTAACAGCCTTAAAGCAAGAACACTCTGATTCTCCTTGATTGGCTGCCAAGAGGTCCCAGGTCAAGCCCCATTCTGTCATTTTTTGGATCCCGAACAACTAAGCTTGAGTGTCAATAGTAGTCATTTCTGCTCTGGCCAGAAACCCTGAGGATCTTTTCCTCCCAGATTTATTTATTAATAAATAAATGTGTGTGTGTGTGTGTGTGTGTGTGTGTGTGTGTGTGTGTGTTGTATATAAATAATTTTTGGACTAGGTGAAAGAGGATATTCTTTACCTCAGTTCTTACCGAGCCTTCATCACTGAATGGGTATTGCCTCAGACAAACTGAGACCTGCTAAAGACCTTAGCTTAAAAAGGCCCAGGTCTCCCATTGTGTCCAAGGCCATCGCCAGTCATCCTGATCTTTAGCCACTGGACCCAGAGGACGTTGGAGGGGAAAGTGAGGCAGGTGACCTTGCCCAGCCTCCCTCACTTCAATCCAATTCATTTGCCTGTCATGGTGTCACCTCCCTGATATCATTGTGCTCTTTGGTAACAAAGGACCAACAACAATCTAACATTGCTCTCTACTGATTCTCCTCCTACGTGGTTGACCATTCCCTTTTCAGACTCCTTTGCTGAATCTAGTCAAGCCCACTAATTTTGGGTATACTCTAAAGGGCTCCCATGGGCTCTCTTCTCTTTTCACTTTATACTATCTTTTTGGGTGAGTTTCTCAACTCCCATGGGTTCAATTGTGGTAGGTGGCACAATGGCTAGAACTCTAAACCTAGAGTCAGGAAAATCTAGTTCAAATCTGGCCTAAGATGCTAGTTCTGTGACCCTGGGCAAATCAATTAACTGCTATCTGCCTCCTTTTCCCAAAGTGCAAAATGAGCATAATAATAGCATTTGATAGGGTTATTGTAAGGATCAAATGAGATGTTTGTAAAGCATTTAGCTCAGTGCCTCATACATAGCAGGTACCTAATAAATGCTTATTTCTTATTTCATTCTCAGATCTACATATCCAGCCCTAATCCTTTTCTGGAGTTATACTCATGAGTGCCTCTTAGAAATCTCAAATTGGATGTCCTGTAGGCATCTTAAGTTCTACAGAGCTAAAACAGAAGTCATTATCTTTTCCCTCAAATCCTCCCAGCTGGGCTACTTCAATAGCCTTATAACTGGTTTTCCTGCCTCAAGTCTCTCCCTACTCCAACTCAGCCTTCACTGAGTTGTGATGAGGATTTTTCTAGTGTCATCCCCTGTTCAGTGAGCTACAAGAACTCCCTGTTTTCTCTAGGATCAAACCTAAGTTCCTCCTCTGTTGTTCCAGTCTTCTCTCACATTATTATACACACACTCTATCATGCAGCTACACTAGATTGCCATCTCCAAGACTTTTTTACTAGCTGTCCTTCATTCTTGGAATTACCTGTGCCTTTATCTCTAAGTTTCCTGGATTTTGTGAAGACTTGATTTAAGTCTTTTGACTCAAAAAGAGCCTTCTGAAGGATCTCAGAATTTCCCAGTCCCCCTTCTTCTAGTGCCTCACTTTTCAGAATGCTTTCCTTCTCTCTATATTTATCAAGTGTATACAAGACATATGCAGTATTATAGTATAATTATTCACATGTTGTCTATCTCCCCATTTGAATATTATGTCTTTGCACATAATAATACATAGTCATATTTCTGACACAGTGAGCTCAATGCTTGTTGACTGACTTTCCTCTCCACTGCTAACCCACAATTTCTCTATTACAGATTTAGCAGATGGTCTTTGAGAGTTACTGTGTTTTAAAAAAGAAGTCATTATACTTTGACCAACCCAGTGATAAGTTTCTGTAAACATAGGTAAGGTGGACCGCACAAGGAGGCATGCAATCCATAGCTTGGGTTTGAAGCCTTTCCAGCATAGAAGCACATGCCAGAGTTTGGGATCCCAATGATACAGCCTTTAAGATGCTAGGTTTATCTCCATACCAGGATGAGGTACTGTGACAGGAGTTTGGTAGGGGTTCATCACTACTAGTTTCTTGCCAATATTAATTTGTGTATGTCATTATCAAATATGGAAATCTGTTTAGAAGAATTACCTATGTTTAACCTGTATTGGATTTCTTGCTGTCTTGGGGAGGAGGAAGGGAGAGAAAATGTGGAACACAAAGTTTTGCAAAGGTGAATGTTGAAAACTATATATTTGGAAAAAATAAAATACTATTAAAAATTTTAAAACAAAAAGATAAAAATGTATATCATTATATGTGAGGTAGACTTATAAAGCAGTTTTATTTTTGTTTTTAACAGATTTTATTCATGTCTTTTGTTTTTAAAGAACCTAGATTCCCCCTTGAAGACCTCCCCCCCTCTCTGAGAACTATCCCTTATAACAAGGATTTTTTGAAATTTTATTTTATCTTTTAAATTAACAAGCATTTGTTTCATTCCATCTCACCACATCCCAAAATCTCCCTCAATTGAATCATCATAACTAATATGATAGTCAAGCATGAGTCATGTCCAAAAATGTATGTCTTAGTCAAGAGATAAATAGTACATCTTATCTTTGTCCTCTGGAAACCTGTGGTTTTTCATTTCATTGATTGGAGTTATTAACTTTTTGAAAATTATTTTTCTTTAGAATGCTGGTGCTATGGTATAAATTGTTCTTATTTTACTTTCAGATTATATAAAATCTAGTTCAAATCTGGCCTAAGATGCTAGTTCTGTGACCCTGGGCAAATCAATTAACTGCTATCTGCCTCCTTTTCCCCAAGTGCAAAATGAGCATAATAATAGCACTTGATAGGGTTGTTTTCTCTGAAACTACTTATTTCATCATTTCTTATGATGCAATAACATTACATTACATTTGTATACTATAATTTGTCTACCATTCCCCAATAATGGATGCTCTCATGGTTTCTAGTTTGATCCTACAAAGACAACTGCCATAAATTGTTTTGTACATGTAGGTTCTTTTTTTCTTTCTTTGGTCTCTTTAGGGTATAGACCTGATAGTAGCATTGCCAGATCAAAAGGTTTATGTAGTTTATTAAAAATTTAAAACAAGAAAAGAAAAAAAATCAGCAAAACCAGTCAAGACGTTGACTCCCAAATGTGACATTATATGTAATGTTCCATACCTATGGACCTTGCCTCTACCTTGGAAAAGGAGTGGGGGGGTTTGGGGAGGGGCAGGAAAAAAGCATCATCTCACATCTCTGCCTCAGAGCCAAGCTTGCTCTTTATAAGGTTACATACAAAGTTCATTTTCAATTTTTCTGGGACTGTTCTTTTCATTCATATTGTGTATGTTGTTTTGCTTTGTCTTTATTGTTTCTTACAATACATTCATGTGGCACAATTCCAGGTCTTTACTACCACAAAAAGTGCTTCTATGAATCTTCTGGTATATAGTACAATAATGTAGACTTTCTTTTTTGTCAATGACCTCCTTAGAGTACATGCCCAGTAGAGGAATCTCAAAATCAAAGAGTATGGATATTTTAGCCAATTTGCCAATTCTAAACTGCTTTCCAGAATGGTTATATTAATTCCCTGCTCTTGGAATTAGAGTTAGAAATGCATGCAGGCACCATCTACTACCAGCTATGTCTCCTCAGGACCTGCCTTGCTTGGACCCCCCATAATGCTTACAGAAGGCAGTCTGCAAGTTTGCTGTGCCCTTCTATCTCTCTCCAGATTGACATTATTTTCAGCCAACTGCAACTCCTCAGAGCCTACCTCGCCAAGGCTTGGATACCTGATACCTGAGTCCCAGTTGATCACAGCAGTACAGTGGGGGTGTTTGCCCTGGTCAGACTTGGTTCTTTTTTGTTTTCATTTTGCCTCCACATAGTCCCAATCCACTCCCTTTCCAACCACTTACAATTGCCTTCCCCTATGAGATAACTCTACCCAAGTATGAACCCCTATGGACAATCATAACTTGTCTGAAGTCATTCCTCAATGATCGACATACTTTCATCCAGTCATACCCACATCCCAGTGATTCTGAATACCGAGTTTCAACTGTTCAAACTCCTTCATTCTCCATCCTGCTTTGACTGCTCCTTTATTCCCATGCCCTTTAACTCATTCCCCATCACACACACACACTAAATCTACCTACATCTTCCTCTGTGTTCTCTAGAATGCCTGCTCCATAGGTAACAAACTAAATTTCATCTTCAACCATTTCATTTTCCACTCCCTCTTTGTTATAAGGACTCATTGAGATGTGGCTTCCTCCCTGATATCGCAGCTTCCTTAACTACCCATTCTAGCACTGGTTATAATTTCATTCATTCAGATTTACTGGTTGGGGTAGGGGAGGGGGGTAGTTAGATTATTCCTCTCTTCCCCACTACTATGACCAAGCTCTTCCTCTACCACTATCATTCTAATCTCTCATCCTTTGAGGTCCATTCATTACGTTGCTACTGTCTACAGAGCCTCCAAAACACACTCCTTCCTTTATCAATGAGCTCAGTGACTGACTCAGTCTCTCTAAATCACATCCTCATCCTAGATGACTTCAAAAATACCCTAACCTCCAAACCTACTCATTTCTCATGACCTATTCAACCAGTTCATCACAGCTACACACAAATATGGTTATACCCTAGATGTTGCCTTCACCCCCACATATTCCACATTCATGTTCATGAACTCTGAAATTTCCTCATTTGATGATAATTTGTTGTAAATGCACTTTTCTCTCTAGTTTATAGCACTAAAGCTATAAAATAACTTCGGTAGCATCATCATTTTTATCCTATTACCATGGTCCAGCTTCTTAAATTGATTTGTTTGTTTTTACTAAAGAGCATTTATAACTGAATCCATACAAGTATTGAATGTGCTTTAGTAGATTGGCTCCCAGATATCGGATGTATTTTGTAGTTATTTTAAATAGGATTTCCCTTTCTATTACTGACTCTTGGATTTGGTTTTTATTATAGAAGAATGCTTTTGATTTTTATAGTTTTATTTGGAAGCCTGAAACTTTGCTGAAGCTATCAATTGCATCAATTAATCTTTTATGCTGAATCCCTAGGATTTTCCAAGTAAATTGTCAAGTCATCAACAAAGAGGGATAGTTTTGTCTCTTCTTAGCCTATATTTATGTCTTTAATTTCTTTCTCTTGTCTTATTACTATTGCTAGCATTTTTAGAACTATGTCAAATTATTTGGGGAAGAAAAGGCACACAATATTTGCTGCTTTTGTTGGAAAAGCTTCTAGTACATTCTCATTATAAATAATCCTTGCTTTTGGTTTTAAATAGAGATTTTTGTGATATTAAGAAAGATACTTCTATTCCTGTACTTTGTAAGGTGTTTTTTTTTAAACACATATGAATGTTGTGCTTAGTCAAAGCCTTTTTATGAATCTATTGATATAATCATTTAGGATTTTTACAAATATCATTAATTAGGTTAACTGATTGATTTCCTAATGTTGAAACTTCTTTGCATCCATGACATAATTCAGATTGGTCATAAAGAATGATTTCTTGGATCAACTGTTCTAGTCTATTTGATAAGATTTTATTTAAAAATGTTTAATCATATTCATTAATGATCTTGGTCTATAGTTCTTCTGTGTTTTGTATACAGATTAGGTATAATGATTTTATTTATCTTTTTTAAAAGTTTAGTAGTGTTTTCTTTCTTAATTTTTCTCAATTTCTGTGTAGTATTGGTGTTAACTGTTCTTTAAATTTTTGATAGAAATTTCCCATAAATCTATTAGGTTCAAGATTTTTTCCTCCCATGGTAGTTCCTTTACAACTAGTTCTCATTCCTTTTCCAAGATTAAATTACTTAAGATCTCTATTTGGCCTATAGTTACTTTCAATACTTTATATTTTCTAAGTTATTCCTCTATGTCTTTTGTGAGAGCAGTTAAACTGGCATATAACTACGCAGAATAGGTTCTGATGATTCTTCTTGCTTTTAATTTTATGGTTGTTTCATCTTCATTTTTTTGTTTCACTGATTTGCCACCCTCTTCTTTTGTTCAGGTTTGTTATTAGTTTGTTTTATTAGTTTTTTTTTTTCAAAGAAACAGCTTTTTGTTTTATTTATCAGTTCTATAATGGATTGGTTTCCAATTAATCTATTGCTAATCTTATTTTCAAGATTTCCTCTTTTGGGCTTATTTTGGTGTGTTTGTTGACTTTAGAATTTTTAAAAAACAAATTAAGTTAATCTCCTTTTCTATTTTGTTAAAGTACATTTTTAGGGATGTAATTTTTCCTTGGAACATTGCTTTATCTGCACCCCCCAAACTGCGAAAAGTTGTCTTATCATTATCATTATCTATGATGTCACCATTACTGTTTCTGTGATTTGTTCTTTGACCTTATTTAGGATTTTCTAAATGGGAATTTAAGTTTCTGCTTTTATTTATTACCTAAATTTACTATTCTTTCGATTGTGTTATGGTCTATAAAGTGTATATTTAGTATTTCTACCTTTTTAACATTTATTTGTAATTTCTATATGCCTGGATGCATGATCATTTTTTAAACTAACATTCAGTGCATTTATTGATATTTATATATATATATATGTATATGTATGTACGTATGTATATATGTATGTGTTTTCTTTAGTAGTCCCATTCAGAAAGTAAAATAAGACTTTTAGTTCTATTTTCTCCAACAATTTGTTTAATTTTATATTTTTCTTTTTATTTAAATTTCTCTTAGGTTTTCCAAGAAGAGCATTCAACTTTTCTACTATTATTATGTTACTATCTATATCTTTTAGAAATTTTTATGAATTTAAATGCAATGCCAGTTGGAATATATGTTTAATACTGATAATGCTTTTTTTTAAATCTATGGTTACTTTTAGTATAATGTTATTTCCTTGTTTATCTCTATTCATATTGTGAATTTTTGTTTTTTTGCTTTGTTTAATAGCATAATTGTGACTTTTGCTTTTTTGAATTTACCTGAGGAATAGTCAATTTTGTTCCAGTCTTTCATTTTTATTATATATATGTCTTTGCTTTTTAGATGTTTTGTATAAGCATCAGATTGTAATGTTTTGTTTTCTTATCTCATCTGACACTTTTTTTTTTACTGGGTTATTTAATTCATCAATATTTAAAATAAAACCTAATTTAAATTTTCCTCCATTGGTGTCTGCAGTTTTCTTTGGGGGGGGGGGGAATTACTCATTTTAACTCAGTATTATTTTCCTATGGAAGTTTTACTTAAACTATTTTAAAGTAATCTTATATCCATAAACTCTTACTTTTCCCTCAATGTCCTCACCACCACCACCATTGGTTTTAGTTTTACTTACTGATTTTTCTTTCTTTTTTCCTTTTATCCATTTATCTAGTTCTTCTCCTCTCCCTTTTCCTTCTTTTCCCCCCTCTAGATTATGTAATTAATCCTATATCTCCTCTCCAACTTCTTTTTGTTGATTTTTTTTCTTTTTCTGTACCTTATTCTAAAAATTTCTTTACATGGTTCTTTTCATTAATTCTCTTCCTTTCTTATCTATTACGAATTTTTATTCTCTGATACACAGTCTATATACTTATTTGTTCTTTTTTTAAACTTTGTGTTCTTTATGAAATTAAAGCTTCTAAAGTATCAAGTTTGAGCTCCTTCTTCAAAACAATTCTATTTATATTATTTGACAGTGCCTGGCATATTGTTGTTCTTCAGTCATGTCAGATTCTTCATGACTCCCCTGGATAATAGCATACCGATGTTGTCCATGGAGTTTTTTTTGGCAAATAGCAGAGTGATTTGCCATTTCTTTTTCTAGAGGATTAAGGCAAATAGGGGTTAAGTGACTTGCCCAGATTCACACAGCTAGTAAAGGTCTGAGGACACATTTGAACTCGAGTCTTCCTGACTATGGTCCCAGCATGCTATCCACTATGCCACCTAGCTTCCTGGCACATAGTACATGCTTAATAAATGCTTGTTGATTTATTGCCTTTGTAGATCTTCCCTCCGGGCCTTTTTTCTCTCTTAAGAATATAAATTCATGCAGGAAATAATGAGGATGGAAGCATTGCCTACGGTTAAAATTTCCCTGTGTCCCAAATTGTACAGTCCGTTTCTATCCCCTGCCCTCCCCATGACTGATCTCTTTCCAATCTACAATGCAGTCTCCTCTCTGGGTCTATGTCCCCCAACCCTTAGGGATGCCAGCTGTCTCTAAGAGCTCTGATTTCTTTTCTCCTAGTGCAGGATATCAGACATAAAGGCACAGAAGACTATCTCAGAGGACAGTCTCCCTATGTACCAACTCCCTGCAGATTAGACATACTGCTAGATCCCCATTTCCCATTACAAAATATATCTCTTTCCCCATGAAAGTGTGCTTCAATAGGATTTCTGCCCTTCATTGGGTCAAGACTTCTCCCTTTGTACCTATTTAAATTCCTTCCTTTGAAGCAGAAAGCTGGGAAACAATTTTTATACACAGCATTTCTGATAAAGGCTTCATATCTAAAATATATAGAGAACAGAGTTAAATTTAAAAGAATACAAGTCATTCCCCAATTGATAACAGTCAAAGCATATGAACAGACAATTTTCAGATGAAGAAATTAAAGCCATCTATAGTCATATTAAAATCGCTTTAAGTCACTACTGATTAGAGAAATGCAAGTTAAAATAATTGACATACTATCTTACACCTCTAAGATGACAGGAAAAGATAATGATAAATGTTGGAGGAGATGTGAGAAAACTGGGATATGAATGCATTGTTGGTGGTGTTGTGAACTGATTCAGCCATTCTGGAAAACAATCTGGAACTGTGCCCAAAGGGCTATTAAACTGTGCATGTTCTTTCATCTAGCAGTGTCTCTACTGGGTCTGTATCCCAAAGAGATCATTAAAATGAGAAAAGGTTCCACATGTGTAAAAATCTTTGTGGCAGCCCTTTTTGTAGTGGAAAGAAACTAGAAACTAAGGGGATGCCCATCAATTGGGTAATGGCTGAATAAGATGTGGTATTTTAATATAATGGAATACTATTGTTCTATAAAAACCGGTAAGCAGGTTGATTTTGGGAAAGCTTGGAATGAGTAACGTGAACCAATGCTGAGTGAAGTGAGAGAACCAGGAGAACCTTATATCATAGTAAGATGGTGTAATTTTCATCTATGATAGACTTAACTCTTCTCAGTAATGCAGTGATCCATTAGACTTGGAATGGAAAATTCCATCTACATTAAGAGAAAGAACTATGGAGACTGACTATGGATCAAAGCATACTATTTTTGCCTTTTTCATTTTTTCTTTCTCATAGCTTTTCCCTTTTGTTTTGATTTTTTCTTTCACTACGTTAATATGGAAATACATTTAAAATGATTGTACATGTATAATCTAAGATTGCTTGATGTCTTGGGGAGGGAAAGAAGAAGGGGGGAAATTGGAACTCAAAATCTTATAAAAGGGAATGTTGGAAATTATCTTTACATGTAATTGAAAAAAAATAAAATATTATTAAGTGAAACATAAATAAATTCTTCCCTTTGCCATCTCATCCATTCTCCTATGGTTCTTCTTTCTGAGAGATTACAAGAGCTATTTTTTCCCTTTGGTGTTTATTCAAAGACTCAACTAGGGTACATGATACATTTCCCCTCTATTCACCCCTTCACCTCTCCTCTCCCCTTTATGCACCCTTCCATCCTGAAATTTAGTCTCACAAAATACAATGATTTATCTATTAAGGAGCTTTAGGATTTAGTCTATGGTGTTTTAGGCCTGTTCCTCTCTATCACATTTATTTCTTTAAGTTCCTCTTCCATCATTATCTCTCTTATACGTTTAAAAATAAATCTCTTAAAGGTCTGGCTGCTGTCTCAGTTTTTGAACCCAAGAGATGTTTTTATCTTTATATTTTATTTTACTTTTGATAGTCTCAGAGTTATGGTAATTTGTTTCACTTCTTGTTCTTCCCTTGATGGCTATATTTATTTAACTTTCTTATATTTCTGTGGTTTGGGGGTACTTATAGGTTGAATAATCTGATCAAACTAGTTTTGTTTTTAAGGAATGTTTTAAATGTTTCTCTTTTATTTAATATTCATCTTGTTTAAAAAAATCATCAATAGCCTCAGGTTTGCAGGAGATGTCATTTTGGGTCGCATCTTGAGCTTCTATGCTTTTCAGATTACATTATTCCCATTCCCTTCTGAGGTCTCTAGTGGGCAAAGAATACTTTCCAGATATTCACATTTTATTTTTATGACGTTTTAGCCTTTTTGAAATCTTGGGGAGGGAGGGGGGAGAGAATAAGCATTTATAGATATCTGCTACATATCAGGCACTGTGCTAAGCCTTTTAAAAATATCATCTCATTTGATACTCACAAAAACCTTGCCAGATAAGGATTATTAGTCTCATTTTATAACTGAGGAAACTGAGGCAAACATATAATTTCAGAGCCAAAACTCATTAGTATGGAATACTCTCCTTAATGTCACTTCAAGTTCTCTTTAAGTTTGAGTCACTGCAGGCCCTGCAGCCATTCTAGAATATTCTGACTTCCACCTTTGAAAGACTGAGAAGGCCAGCCTCATTTCAGGTTGCTGAAGGAGAGGATTCTGAGAAAGGATGCGAAGAGCTGACAGTCTCAATCAGGTTTCATAACTGGAAGCCAAAAAGCCTGACTGCAGGGTCCAAAGTGACTTGAAGCAAAGTGGACAAGAACTGAAGAGCTCTCCTCTGTGCTCCCCCTTTGCCAACTCCATCTGGCTTCTGACCCGGGACACTGATCTCTACCACTAAAGAGAGGGTCCCATACCAATGGGCTTTGGGCCTGGGATTACACATAAATTAAGTAAATTGTCCAGGATCACACAGCCAATAAGTGAATGAATTTGAATTCCAATCTTCCTTACTCCTGTCCCAGTTAGAGTTATCCACTGTGCCCCTTTGGTACTTTCAGCTTTTTCCCATATATTCGTTCTCTTGTTGCTCAGCTTTTTGTATTTGTGAGTGGGTACATTGAATTGTTTTTCAAGATTAGATTTTCATTATTCATTCCAGTTATAGGTGTAATCCCACTTCTGATTAGCAGAGAAGCTTTAAATTGTTCTGTTTCTGAACTGGGCCAGTTTGCCCTTCTTAAGTAGCCCATGGTCCCTCTTTTGGGCTTCTTGCCTTCATGGTCTGTGGATTTCACTGTTACTGCTCTAATACTGGCATATAGTTCCTCTTCGGGGATTTTGTAGTCAATGAGGACTGGAGAAAATATCTTATTGTCCATCTTGTTGTTCACAAAAACAGATACACCAAGCCTTCTTTAAAAAAAAAAGACTAGAACTTATTATCCAAATGAGTGTTGACATTCAATGTACTATATGATACAATATATAAATATATGATACAATATCAGAGGTGGTTATGGAGTCTTCCCCCACCTATTCCCATTTCGCTGGAGCCCAGAGTGGCAAAGTAAGTTGTTCAAGGTAACAGGAAAACTAAGAAACAGAAGGGAAACTTAGATCTAGATAGTACAACTCTAAATCCAGTGCTTTTCAATGTCCTTGGAGGGTGTATCCTTATGACAATGCTGGTATACAAGGGAAGAACATGCTACAAATTTTGAGGGTCATTTTCAAAGAAAAGTTTCAGAAATATATTCATTTGGGACAATCTTGCAATAAGACTGCAGAGCTCCCAAAGAGCAGCAATTCTTTTGGTTGATTTGTTTCTTTTTTTGTTTTTCTATCCCCAAAATTGATCCCAGTGTCTTGCACACAGTAGGTATTTAATAATTGCTAGCTGAATTGAAGGGACAGCAAGGTGGTCCAGTGGATAGACCAACAGGCCTAGAGTAAAATCTAGTCGCAGACACTTACCACCTGTATGACCCTGAACAAGTCACAAGTCTGTGTGCCTCAGTTTCCCATCTGTAAAATGACCTGGAGAAAGAAATGGCAAACCATTCCAGTATCTTTCCCAAGAAAACCCCAAAGTGGGTCAGAGAGAATCGGGCATGACTGAAATGACTGAACAACCACAAGATGGTGAATTGAAATAAGTGGGTTTTCTCCCATGGTAGCTAATTTTGAAGTAAGAAATTAAGTGGTTTGCCCACAGTCTACACAATTGGACCAGGATTTAAATATCAGTAGGCCATCTGACTCTAAATACTATACTCTCATCATTACACCACACTGTTTAGTCAATGGTTATAAAAAGCTTTAAAATGGTAACAGGGATTCATTTGGATATATTATTTTCAGTCTAGTCAATACGTCATTATCTACTCCTTACTTTTGCTAGGTGGTACACACTGGGTCTGCAGTGAAGAAGACCTGAACTCAGATCTGGTCTTTAACACCTACCAGCTGTGTGATGATGAGCAAATCACCAACCCTTTGTTCGCTTCAGTTCTCTCACCTTTAAAATGAGGATCATAATAGCAATCATTTCTCAGGATTACTATGAGGAGAAAGAGAGGTATTATTTATAATATGTTTTTATAAAACCTTATGCATAATAAATGCCAGCTATTATTATTATTAATTGCTCTCTAGGAATATTTCACATCATTTACTGATATTTGTCACATCTCAAGACTATTATGTTTAGTATACAATGTTAGATACTCAGAATAACAAATTTTGGGTGAGAATGTGGATCAAATATTACTGACATACTGAATGGTGATCCTACTGCAGAAAGAGAGTTAAACTTAGATTCACAGGATCAGGGTTCAAATACCAGTTCCTTTATTTACTCTCTGTGTAACCTTGAAGAATTCTATTTTCTCATCTGAAAAATGAGGGAGCTGGATTTCATAGCATCTGAGGTTCCTTCCAGTTCTAAATCTAGGATCCTATATCCTTAAAGTTTTAGGTTGTTGTGGTTTTTTTTAATTTTTTTTTATTTTCATGGTCTTTCCTTTCTCTATTGGTAAAACTGAGATAATAGGAATAGAATGAGGATAATAATAGCTCACACTTAGGAAGCCCTTTGCTAACAATAACACTGTGAGGTCAGGATCACAATTTTCTCATGTCTAAAAATGAGAGGTTTGGACTAAATGGTATTGAAGGTCCCTCTGAGCTCTAAAATCCCATAATTCTAGGTATTCTCTTCATTTTAATAATAATAATAGCTTGTGTTTATAAGCACTTAAGATTTACAAAGTACTTTACATACATTATCTCTATTTCACACTTAAAATAACCCAGAGGAGGCAGGTTCTTCAGTTCACACTGAGACTATTTTACAGGAAGGAGAAGCTGAGGATCACAAAGAATAAGTAACTTCCCTGTAGTCACATAGCTCATAAAGGTTAGAAAAAGGATTTAAACATAAGCAGGGCCCCTGACTCCCACTACAATACTCCCACCACTGCACTACAGTGATCCATCAGCATCTAGAAAGGGCTTTGGAATCTTACAAAGACACTTTTGTGAGAAAGATGGAGGGAAATAGAGACAGAAAGAGAGAGAAAAAGAAGATCAAACTAATAAAAATTTAAAAATGAGAAATGGGCTTCATAAGGGAAAGGAAATAAATAAAACTATCAGAAAGTATCATACACAATTATATATTAAAGATACTGGAAACTTAAATGAAATGGATGTATACTTACAAAAATAGAATATACCCCAGTTAACCATACAGGAAATAAAGAACCTAAACAATCCCATCTCAAAAAGATAAAAAGAGCAAATCATGAATGAACTCTAAAACAACAACAAAATCTGATCCAGATGGATATACAAGTGAATTCTATCAAACATTTTAAAAACAAATAATCTCTTTGCTATATGAACTGCCTTAAAAAAATACAAAAGTTACTCTACTAAAACCCTTCTATGAGACAAATATAGTCCTGATACCCCAAGCCAGGTAGGATTAAAAAAGCAAAAAAGAAACGACACAGCAATATTACTGATGCATGTTGTTTCAAAAATATTGAATATATCATGAGCAATATAGCTACAGTAATGTCAAAAATAGTCATTCTGAATATATAAATACAAGTTATATTTGTCACAAGAATGCAAAGATTTGAAAAACTGCTAGCATAATTACATAAAAACAAATTACTTTGAATCAGAAAGTTTGAAATTCAAATCTCAGCTTCCACTTAGTATCTAGGTAACTCTCTGAGCTTCAGTTTCCTCATCTGTAAAATGGAATATTATAATAATAGCCCCAATATACAAGGTTGGATATATGTAAAACACTTTGCAAATCTCAAAGTGTAATATAAGTGTTAGTTATTATGCTTGTAACTTTTATCAGTGGGTATGAGAAAAGGCTCCAAAAATACAAGTCCTTTATTATAAAACAAACAGACCAACTATAAAGTAAATAAGTAAAACCATATTTCTTATACATGGCTAAGTTAATTTACCTAAAACTAATATCTCTAATGAATAAACATTGAATCCTTCCCAATCAAGTAGGTAGAACAAAGATGCCCAATTATTATTTGCCATAGTAATAAGTTAAAAAAAATTAAGGACATAGAAACAGACAAAGAGGAGGAAAAAATAATCCCTATTTGCAAATAATATGCAGGTTTACAAGGAAAACCCCAGGGAATCAAGAGAATATTAATTGAGACAATTAACTGAATGAATAAATCATAGTGAATGAAAGAATAAAAGCTCAAGAACATCAAGGGAAAATGTAAAAAAAAAAAAAGAAGAAGAAGAACAAAGGAGGCCCTCCACATCTGATCACAAATTACTTTACAAAGCTGTATCCATGCTATCTGGTTCTATGTTAAATAATAGAAAAGTAATTAGTGGAAGAGATTAGACCAACAAGACCTGGAGCCAAACATTTAAAATGGGTTTGTGGTTCCATATATTCAAGAACACTAACTGCTGGGAAACAGATTCTTTACATGATAAGAACAGCTAGACAAACGGAAGAGCAATTTGGTACCAAATTTACACCAATATATTACAGAAATGGGAGTACTAGATCTGATAGATTAATTTTTGTTTTTCTTATAAAGGTTCAGGGCAACTAGGTTGCCACCTACATTGGATGGAGTGCTGGGCCTGGAGTCAGGAAGTCCCAAGTTCAAATCTAGCCTTAGACACTTACTAGCTGGGTAACTCATCCAGTCTGCCTCAGTTTCCTCATCTGCAAAATGAGATGGACAAAGAAATGGGAAACCATTCCAGGACCTTTGCCAAGGAAACCGCAAATGGGGTCGCGGAGAATCTAACATGACCGAAAAATAACGAACAACAACAAAATAAAGGTCTAGGTCTCCACACCACTTTCTGTACAGCTCTTCATCATGTTTTCTCAGTCCAGACCACATTTTCATTTCTTCCCCAGCATGGATAGGTAAGTTTTTGCCTTATCAAATAAGGGCCCAAGCCTGCACTTTACTTTCTGGCCATGTCTTCAACATACTCTCAGGAAAGTACCATCTTCCCTATCTACTTTTTTTCAACATCACTTATGCATTGTCATTTTCCAGTAAAATATAAGCTCTTTGAGGGCAGGCACCATGTTATTTATTTGTATCCTTAGAATTTAGCACACACAGAACCTGATACATACTAAGAGCTTAATAAATCTTTGCTGATTGAATGATTAAAGAGTGGTAGTCTGAAAATCATTTCAAAAGTCTAAGGAAAACTTTTCCTTTACACTGGGTTTATGAAATTAGAACAAAGGCAGGGTGAGAAAGAGTGAGCAAGTGCATTAACTTATTCTGAAGGGAAAAAATAGGACATTTTAGGATGGAACAAGGCCAGAGAGCCCGCTGAGAGTTGTCTCCTCCTCTCAGAGCTGCTAGTCCTGGCACAGTATAATTTTCTTCCAAATGCTTGTCTAACTATTTTTAAAAAAGGCAAAAAAACCCCACCCTATTCATCCCATTTGTTTCTATTATTGCCTTTGGTAATTTCTCCCCTGTTTTAGCTCTTTGAGTAAAGAGATTTCCTTTGATACTTGGCTTATTAGAATCAGTATTTCTCCACAAGAGCCTGTTAACATTCCTATATTTTCCTATACTAAGTTTTCAATACTCACTGGTGACCCAGATGAGCCATTTAATTTGGAAAATATCTACATGTATAGTGACCACACATTCCTTGTTATCAAGAACAGTCTTGAATTCAAATCTTCTATTCCACTGCAATTACAGTGGCAATATTGTAACCTATTACAATGTCAAGATTTTTGAATACTAATGGCACCCTGGAAATGCCAATATTTTAACTAAGAGTAGCTGAATGAACCAAGTCAATGAATATTATAAAAAGCAAAATTGTGTAACAAAAGATTGATAGCCACAAAGCAGGAAGAATGAAGAAATTTCATAATTACTTAAGAAAAACATATGTGAGGTCTTCTGGGTCATGAAATAAACAAGATGGAGTACTAGAGATTTTTTCTATTCTCTCTACTTCCCAAATCTCTCCAAAACAGAAATTATGTACCAAAGATAAACTTCAGATATCTCTATGATTCAGGACACTCAGAATCCAAAGAAAGTTAAAAACAAAAGCAAACAAAACAAAAATAATGTGAACTGACATCTACAGTGAGCAAACTCAGCACTCTTTGCCCACACCCCATCCTAGCAGGGAGGCAGCACTAACTGACCCATATGAACTCACAACTAAATCCAACCCCACAGCTTTTCTCTCCCCCCCCCCTTCATTGTATAGTGGAGATCCAGCTCTAGGCTGACAGGACAGATAACCAATAGCCTCTCCAATGTTCTAGGCTGGTATACCAAGAATTACACAGAGGAGACTGAGAAATTTTGAGATTCAGCCCCCAAGAAAAGCAACATTGGAGGGGAAGGAGTTGGAGAGTCAAAAGTGAATGAAGGGGGAAACACAAGGAGGAAGGAACTTAAAATTGTCAAAGATATCAGGAGTAAGAAGATTAAAAGACTTTGGACACAAGTAGAGTTCAGGAATCTTTGAATAAATACTGAAAAACAAAGGAAAATGATCTGATGTTGAGACAGAAGACCCTGTGGAATCTGAGGAGAACATGTAACCATAACACAGTTTCTGAGTGATTTAAAAGAGAAATGAAAATTATGAGAGCAAAATTTATGGCATGCACAGCAAAATAATGGGCAGAAAGGAAAACCTAGAATCTGTAATGATAGGTTTTACCAAAAAAAAAAAAAACCCAAGAAAGAGAGAACGATAGTTTGGAGATACAAATATACAGAAGAAAAGGAAGTCTAAAAAATAATATTAACGCAAGCAAACCATACTGATCTTGAAGACAGGATTCATAGAGAGAATGTAAGGATGATAGGTCTCCCAAAAGAATATGACAGGACAAAAAAAACCCTTAATACTATAATGCAGGAAATAATAAAGAAGAACTGCCCAGTACTTAACATAGACAATGAAATACCAATTGCAAAAAGGTATAGATCACTTCTAGGAAAAAACTCAAGGCTGCAAACTCTAAAACATATTAAATTCAGTTAAATTTAACAATTCACTTCAGAAACAAGTTTCTGCAAGCAATCAGGTCAGACTTCAAATACAAAGAAAAGAAAATTTAAATAATACAAGACTATTACGAATCCACCAGAAACTAAAAAAGGGATTGGAATGATGGGTTCAGAAGAGCAATGGAGCTCTGCATACAGACCAAGATGACTCATTCTAAAAATCTGAGCTTAGCCATAAATGAAAAGAAATGAAGGTTCAATAATTAAATAGCATGTGAAACATTCTTAGAGGAAAAATCCAGAAAAAGACATACAGAAACAGAGAGTGCATGTGTGAGAGAGAAAAAGACAGAGAAAAAGAATGTATGTGTGTGAGAGAGAAAGAGACAGAGAGAGACAGAGACAGAATGTGAGAGGGGGTAAAGGAGGGAAGGAAGGAAGGAGGGAAAAAGAGTGAGGGAAGGAAGGAAGGAAGGAGGAAAGGAGAGAAATAAAATTGTGATGGGCATGAGGTTAATGAAGGGTTAGAATGATGGCAAGGTAACCCTAGTTGTTTCAGGAAGTAAAGAACTTTCAGGGGAATGGGTGAAAAGATGGGAAGAAAGATTGAAGAGGACGAGGAAAAGGAGGAAGACCAGGCTTTAATAGTGGGAGTGGGTTCCAATAATAAAGGCTTCTATGGGTGGAAAGAAATGTTCTGTGAAAGGATATAAGAATCTTGTGCTGGGTGTTATGTGGGGTATTTTGTACTTTAAATAATCCCTTGTTTTACCTCAAGAGGAAGTTACATATTATTGGAACAACAGGAACCTGGAAGACTGAGAGGACATGGACCTAGGGAGGAGATTTTGAGGCAAATGGAAAAAAGAAGATAACCAAGAGGGAGATATAAATCAACAGTGAGCCTCATAATTAGGGACAAAAGGGTGAGTCCTATCATGAGGCAGCATCCTCTCTGTCTCCTTGCGGCAAGCTCGACAAGGCAGTGGCCGAAACTGCCAAAAAGGGAGACCCTAGAATGGATATCTTGGAAAAGATGACCCCTTGAGGAATATAGAGAGAGGAATATAGTTGAGCAGCATTGGGAACATCTGGTCCACCAATTGAATGATAATATGTTCAACACTGTCATTGGTCCCCATAATAAATCTGAGCCATCAGCATTAAAACAGTTAAGAGGAAAAAGGACTCTTACATGCAGCCTTACCCTGGAGTCAAAGATGTAAAGAAGACTCACCTCATACTGCCATCATTCAGTGTTTGCAGGTCCATTAGCCTGTACAAGCTGCTTCTCCTTAGAGTTCCATTGAGTAGATCCTATCAATTCTGGCACCTTTAAAGCTACCTTCTCAGGATCTACCACCTTCCTGTGTTTGATGAAGAATCCCTTTAATTCTTCCCCAAACCCTTTCTGGGAAGGAATTATTTGTGACCATCGAGAAGGACAGACAACTTGCAAATTAAAAGTAGGGTGTGAACCATTTCCCCAGGATGCATATTCTTCAATAGTAAACAAACAAATCTGTAATTTCTTTCCTGCGAGTGATCTCTCCACAAGTTCAGACTTTGACCTTTCTGAGTTATTAGCTATTCTTAGAGAGTTGATGGATCTGAAAGATTTCTAATCATTTGGCCAGTCTGCTCTGATTTATTTGGCTAGGTTAATCTTTAAATGAGGAGCCAACCAAATGACCCATACTCTCAAGTTTTTGCAGGTTCATTGATGAATGTGTCAAAACTTACACTCTGCAGTCATCACATTTGAGCACCCAGGATCATCTCCATGCCAAGATGAGGCATCCAATTAGAGTATATGGAGAATGGAAGCTTAAAGGCAGATACCGGTTCACCTTGGCTTTGGCATCCCCAGCGTCCAACTCCGTGATTCGCTCTTAGTAGATATTTAACAAAGCTTATTGAACTTGGTAAATTGATTTTGGTGGATGCAACAGCAACAACAATAAAGGAAGCAGCCATTCGTATAGCACTTAAAGATTTGTCAAGTGCTATAAATTTTGATCCTCATAAGAACCCTTTGAAATAGGCAGTATAAATATTATCTCCATTTTACAGAGAAGAAAATAAGAGGCCAGAACAGTAAAGAAATTTCCCTTATATCTCACAGCTAGTGAGTGATAGAGCTGGGGCTGAAACCCAGATAGATGTTCTGATTTCTAATCCAATACACCTTTCTCTCCACAATACCTGCAAAACTTAAAGGCAGAAGGGATGGTGGGGAATTTGGTTTCATTTCACAGCTGCCTGTTTAGATTGAATAGACTGTCGCTATCACAATATTCCTGGTTTTTTAGATTCAACAGTTGAAATATTTTAAATGAAGTTGAATTGTATCATTTTTCAAATCTCTTCTCTGTTGGGATAAACTATTTACACTAGGAGGAAGTGAAGTGTTTGTATGGGACATTATACCTCTAACACCTTCCAAGTGTATATTCATTCGGAGGTCAAATGAGGTTCTGCAAGGCTGCCAGAAATTTCATCTGATTTCTCATTTTTCTCTATGATCATTCCAGTATTATGTTAGAGGACCTTACTCTTGCCTCCCTGCCCCTGGTATAATAACCATCTCTAGACAAATAGAATGGGGAATTTGGGGATATAGAGCCAAATTAAACAAGATGACCACACTGACAAACTATCAAAGGCATTTCCTTCTAACACTTTATCATTACCCACTCCATTGGTGCAGAAATGCCTTGGAAGAATGTTGCCCGTGATTTTTACTTCCTATATTAGTATTTAAGATGTATGGAGAAGTATTAGGGTTAGAGTGAAAGCACTGATTTCTAAATAACTTGTCCTCAGCCAATAACTGTGGAAAGGAATTGTAGTTATACATTTTTTTCTTTTAAAAAATTGTTTGTTCTTTTCTCTCCTCATCACTCCCCTTCTTCTTCCCCCCACTCCCTGCAACTGAACAAAGGAAAAGGAAAACCTTCATGATAAATATGTACAGTCAAGCAAAACAAATTCTCACATTATGTTCAAAAATAGGTGTCTCATTCGAAGTTTTGAGCCTATCACCTGTCTAGCAGGAAGTGAGTAGCATATTTTGTCTTTGGTCCTCTAGAATTGTGATTTGTTATTGAATCGATTGGAGCTCTTAGATCTTTCAAAGTTATTTTTCTTTATAATGTTATATAACTTGTCATCCTAGTTCTGTTTACTTCACTATATACATCAATTCATAAAAGTTTCTAAGCTTCTTCTGAAATAATACATTTCATCATTTCATAGGCTGCATAGTGATGCATATGATGCATACACCATAATTTGCCTAGAAACTCCCTAATAGGGCACTCACTCAGTTTCTAGTTTTTTGCTATTACAAAAGGAGATGCTATTCATTTTTTGTACATAGCAATCCTTTTGTTCTTTCTTTGAACTTTAGGGATACAGGCCTGAAGGTGAAATCACTAGGTCACAAGTTATGTGCAGTTTAGTGACTTTGAGGGCAAAGTTCCAAATTGCTTTCCAGAATGGCTGATTTGTGTTACTCAGCTTATTGATAGCTTGGATTTCTTCCTAGATATAACCCAAAAGTCTATAAGATTTCATTACTGTCTATCAGTCGTTTATCCTTTTTTGCTTGCTATTTTTGTTTTGTTCTTTTATGAAATCTTTTTTTAGCCAACGATAGAATTGCCTAAAGATGTTTAATGCTAAAAAAAAATACAAAGCAAATGATTAGTTTAAGTTGTGGTGGCCTTTTGAAAAAATAAATATTAAGTTACTATCATTTTTTTTAATCCAAACATTTTTAAAGCCACCAATTGGTTCATCAGGATTTTTAATTATGTAATTTCATTTAAAAAGTATGGAATGTGCAAGTGCCATGTTTGTATTAGAATATATACTATTGACAGATTTAAAACTTGTAAAATGCGATGTTACAACTTTTTCTTTTTACAGTGGAAACAAGGCTTCTACATTTCATGGAAGAAAAACACTTAATCTTTTAAATGGTTTAATGTAATAAGGAACAGGTAGAGTTTTGTCTTGTGTAAACAGCCTATGGTCTCAGTCACTTCATTGTAATGAGAAGTGGAAATACGTCATCAATAAAATATACTTGTTATCCTTCAAAAAAAGCAAACTAACTATTTTTATCCTTTTACCATTTACCTATTGGAGAAAGTCTCTTATTATTATAAATTTTAATCAGTTCCTCACATATCTTGAATATTAAACCTTTGTCAGAGAAATTTGCTACAAAGATTTTTTCCAAATTGTTTCCCTTCTAATTTTCACTGTCTGGTTTTGTTTGTGTAAAATCCTTTAGATTTCATATAATCAAAATTTTCCATTTTTTCCATGATTCTTTCTATCCTTTGGTCATGAATTCTTCCCTATCCATAGACTGGTAGGGAGTTTCTTCCTTGTTCCTCTAATCTAATTATGATGTCACCTTTTATGTCTATTTAGCGGTTATCCTGGTACTTTTATTGATACCGTTCCTTATTCTAGGAATGTCCTTCCTCCTCTCTATCCATCAAAGCCTTTTTCATTCTTGGAAGGAGAGCTCCAAGGCTACCTCCTCCCCGAAGGCTTCTCTCATTCCCTGAGCCCTAAGTGATCTCTCTATCTGTTTGAACTCTTCAGCTGACATTTGAATTAGTGCTTTCCTTCCAATCATTCTGCAAAGTAGATAGTGTGAGAACTGTATTTTCATTTTGCATGTCCATGAGCACATAGCTAATAAGTACCTGAGGCAGCATTGGAACTCAGTCCCATATTCTACCCACTAGACCATGTAGCCATTCTTAATATTTGGGTCTAACCCCATGTATCCTTCCCCTTCCTGTCATACTACCTTTTATACAGTGACGATATGCTAAATATCTGCTAAATGAATGAATGAGCTTGGGGTTTTGTTTTGACTGCATATTAAAATGATCCTGTTATACAGAGAATAATGCCCATATACCAGGTGATGAAAAATGGGAGACAATTTGACTGAAGTAAAACCAACACTTAAACCTGAAAATTTAAAAACCAAAACTTTTCATCCAAGCCACATGCCCCTCTAAGCGATAGTCAATGAAAGTTTAATTAACAGCCTACAAGAGTTCAACATGATTTAAACAGCTGACCAGAATGGAAGGACTGTTCACTCCAAGAGAAATGACTCTGCCTAATAACATTAGTCATTGATGCCTTTACATCTCTTTGGCTTCATACTACATAAAAGGCTGTTTTGAGCCAAGAAGAATCCCGTTTTATTTTTGTAGTGCCATTCCTTTGCTGTCCATTTCACGCTACCCAGGGACACTGACTAAGGGTAGTATAATTGTGTACACTTAGATCTCTTTTGGAAAATCTCCCCACAGCAATTGGGAGTGTCTAGGGACCATAAGCACCAGCAATTCCTTTCACAGTGTTATAATTCCTTGTTTGACTCTTGCTGAGTCAGGGAGAAAAAAATGATTCTTCTATTGTCCTGCTTCCCTTCAGTATGTAAATGTAATCCCTGGTAGGGGTCAGGAAAGCTGCAGCTTTAGGGGAAAAGTTGAAAAATTTCCTTGGACTGACTACTCATGGACTTCTGAGACCTTAACTGCACAAACAAAGGGTTTTACCATTTTTGACTGAACTAACCAGTCAATGTGGCTGACTCAGTTGACTGGCAGACTAAAGTAACCAGTCAACTCGTCTAAGATGAACCAAGACAAAAATACAGTCTGAGTGCTTTACAATTCCATATTACTGAGACTATCAACTTTGGTCATTTTGTCTTGAAACATGGTAATTCATTAAAATACTTCATTAAGAATATGTATAGAAGAATTGCACATGTCTAACATATATTAGATTATTTGCCGTTTGGGGAGAGAGTTGGGGTGAAGGGAGGGAGAAAAAGATTTGGAGCACAAGAAAATTATTTATGCATGTGTTTTGAAAATAAAAAATACTTCATTAAGGTTTCTTATCTTCCCAAATACAGATTGTCATAAATGTAAACCTATTAGTGAAATGTGTAGTATGTATGTTTTGTGTTATTTTATGTGGTCAGAAGCAGGGAATCATTGGCTGAAATATGAAGCTTAAATTGTGACTATATAATGTGACATCTGGCTGAAAAGATAAGTGGTAGATCTGAATATTTTAAAATATATGAATATATGGTATCCCATAGCACATTCTAATGGAAATTTAGCTATGTCTACATACTCATGCCCAAACTTTTTGAAAAGGGAGAACAAAAGGAAAAAGATGATTAGGTGATTTGATGATCATTTTTAGAAATCCACTCAATAACTGTAATGACCAATCTTGGTCTAAGCAAGGAAAGGTAGGACAACTGGGGTTAGAGGTATTAACAAAGATAATATTAAAGGTATTAAAATACAGTGTCAGACACGTGCACTATAACCATTAGTTTTGCATACCATTTTTTTCTTTGTAACAAAGAAAGGCTCTTTTGGGGAAAAGGTTTATTCATGTATTGGTCAACCTGCCATCTGGGGGAAGGGGTGGGGAAAAGGAGGGAAAAAGTTGGAACAAAAGGATTTGCAGCTGTCAGTGCTGAAAAATTACCTATGCATATATTTGTAAACACAAAGCTTAAAAAAAAAGGTTTATTGAACTGTGATATAAAAACAACTACTGTATTATTAAAAACAAATGGCATCAAACAAAAGGTATTTTTCTCTCCATTCACACAACCACCCCCAAAGTTTAACACCTTATCAGCCAGAGGACTGCAGTAGCCTCCACCTTCCCTCCCTGTAGCTTTGATTTGGCTTTTCTCTACACCTCCATTGTACTTCTTCTTTCTCTCCACCTCTTGGAATTTCTGCTTTCTTTCAAGTCTCAGTTCAGGTAATCCTTCCCTAGTCCTCCAAGCTGGTGGGTAACGCCTGTGTACTCCCCACGTAACCTTTTATCAAGTTTGTGTAATATCACATGATTCATGTGATCTCCATTCCAATGTGATTGTCTCATTTTTATCTTTGTACCTCCAATATTAGCACAATACCTACAACATAGAAGGCACTTAATAAATATTTCTGCATTAATAAATGATTGAACTGTTTTGACTATTTTATTTTTATTGCCTAGTCATTTTCTTTGTGCTACATTCTTCACAGGGTTGTGCAGCTATAGCAATAGAAATCTAAATTGAACATGTAATACAGCAGCCCTAGTTATCTTTTCTTAAGATATGTTTTTATTTATTTTATTTTTGCATAACTGCCATTTTCCCCCTACAACCCTACCCCCACCCCCATCTCCAACAGACCCAAGCATTAAGGAATTTTTAAAAATAATCAAAACTGATCAACAAATTGAAACAAGTGAACAGCCCATACAAGGTTTCACATCTTTGGTACCTCTTACCACCTATGATGGGGAGGGATCAGGGGATAAGTTTATTCATAGCTCATCTTTAGGGCCAGCTTGTTCTTTGTAATTCTGCAGCATTCATTTTCTATTGATTGTGATTGTTGTTCCTTCCATTCATGTTGCTGTAATTATTGTGAATATTTTCGTCGTGCTCTTAACTTTATATCAGCCCAACTATGTCTTTGTATGTTTCTTTGTAGTAACCATATTAATTGCTTCTTACACCACAGTAAAATTCCATTATGTTCAATAATGTTCCATTATTTTAATTCTAGCTCTTTGCTACCACAAAAAGAGGGATGTGTGCATGTAATATGATGCTATGATAATATAAAATATTTTGGTATTAAGCTGAGCTTTTTTATTTAATATTGATTTTTGTGGGGTATAAACCCAGAGGTAAAATATCTGAATCAAAGATTATGGACATCTTAGCCACTTTATTTGCATAATTGTAAGTTGCTTTCCAGAATGGCTATACTCATTTTTAACTCCATTAACGAAGCATTATTGATGTGCATGTCTTTATATAACCACTCTAAAAATGACTATTCCCATCTTTTGCATCCTTGCCAATTTACTAGGTATGAAGGAAATTGTCAAGATTGTGATTTTGTGAGTAGAACCAAGAGATCATTATACACTTCAACAACAATACTGTATGAGGATGTATTCTGATGGAAGTGGATATCTTCAACAAAGAGAAGATCTAACTCAGTTCCAATTGAGCAATGATGGACAGAATCAGCTACACCCAGAGAAGGAACACTGGGAAATGAATATGGACTACTTGTATTTTTGTTTTTCTTTCCAGGTTATTTTTACCTTCTGAATCCAATTCGTCTTGTGCAACATGAGAACTGTATGGATCTGCACACATATATTGTATCTAGGATATACTGTGACATATTTGACATGTATAAGACTGCCTACCATCTAGGGGAGGGAATGGAGGGAGGGAAAGATAAAGTCCAAACACAAGTGAGTGCAAGGGATAATGCTGTAAAAAATTACCCATACATATATTCTGTCACTAAAAAGTTATAATTTAAAAAAAGATTGTGATTTTGAACATTCTTTCATATAGTAATTAATAATATGCAATTCCTCATTTGACCACAAAGTAGGGCTCTTAATAAATGTTTTCTGGTTGATAAGCAAGGACTAAAAGTAATGCCCAAACAACCAGCAATATCTGTCCACTGACAACAACCAACATGGAATGGCCTGCACAAATATGCACATCGCATCTGCTTTACCCCTAGTAGGTCCTGGGTATGATTCCCAGTGGGACCACTGGTCTAACATTTCTCTGCAACTTGTCTAAACTATAATGACCTCATCAAATCCTTATACACATTTTCTACAAAGACTTTTCCCTAAGCTAACCATTCCCCTGCTTTTCCTAGATGCATTCATTTTATTCCTGTAAAACTTATTCAATTTCATGTAATCAAAATAGTCTATTTTATTGACAAATGATATAAACAGGCAATTTTCAAAAGAAATTAAGACCATTTCTAGTCATATGAAAAAATGTTCTAAATCACTATTGTTTAGAGAAATGCAAGTTAAAGCAACTCTGAGTTACCACTATACATGTCACAGATTGGCTAAGATGACAGAAAAAGTTCATGACAAATGTGGCAGGAGATGTGGGAAAACTGGAACATTAATGCATTGGTGGAGTTGTGAAAAGATCCAACCATTCTAGAGAGCTATTTGGAACAATGCCAAAAGGCTATCAAAATGTGCAGACTTTTGATCCAGAATGTTCCTACTGGGTCAGTATCCTAAGGAAATCATAGAAGAGGAAAAATGACACACGTGCAAAAATGTTTGTAGCAGCCCTTTTTGTAGTGACAGAACAGGAAAATGAGTAGATGCCCACCAACTAGGCAATGGCTGAATAAGTTTGGGATATGAAAGTAATGCAATAGTCTGTTCCATAAAATATTGTAAATAAGCTGATTTTAGAAAGCCCTGGAAAGATTTACATGAATTGATGTTGTATGCTGAGTAGCAGAGAAGACTAGAAAGGCAGACTACAGTTCAAGCCCAAAAGGCAATTTGTGTGAAGCCAGTCTGTTTCCTTCAAAGTGCAAGAAGCACTACCCACTGCTGTGAGCAAAACACCATACACAAAGGACACCTGAGCTCAGTGTAGCAGAGGAAGCTTGGAATAGCCCTCCTTTTACCACAAGGGCAAAATTTGATCATGTAAGTAAAATAAAGAGGAAATACCAAAAGAACGGGAAAGAAAATGAGCAAGAAACAGAAAAGAATCTGGATGATAAAAAGCTACTATGGTGACAAGGAAGATCAAAACACCAATTCGGATAAGAACAAAATCCCAACAGAAGAAATCTCAGCGAGTGAGATGAGTTCATCTCAAGCCCAAAGACGCTTCTTGCAAGTTCTCAAAAGAAACTGTAAAAAGGCAACAAAGACAGGTAGGGAAAAATGGAAGAAGACATGAGAGGTATACAAGAGAGTCAATAGCTAGAAAAATAAGGCAATTACTGAAAAAACACAATGAGCAAAACGCAAAGAAATCCAAAAGAAATCAATCCTTTAAAAAAAGCAAATGGGCAAATCTAAAAAAAAGAAATAAACACCTTAAACAGTAGAATTAATCATGTGGTAAAGGAGACACAATCGCTAAGTAAACAAAATCACACATTCAAATTTAAAATGGGCTAATAGAACTTAATGACTATAAGACATCAAGAATCAAACCAACTGCAAAAAAGGAAAAAAATGGAAGAAAATAAAAACTATCTCATAGGAGAAATAACCAACCTAGGAAATGGATCCAGGAGAGGCAATTTGAAAATTATTTCTATACCAGAAAGCTCCAAACAAAAAACCTTGGATAGCACTGTTCCAAAGATCATTGAGGACAATAGCTCAGGGATACTGGAACCAGAAAACAAAATAGTAACTGAAAGATTCAATCAATCACCTCCAGGAAGAAAAAATTAAAAGCTATTATTAAAAAAAGAAAAAAATCAATTTCAGCCTTATTTTAATGCTACATATTCATTAATCTTAAAGCACCACTGTGGTATGATTAAATTACTACAGTTAAGAATTTTTTTATTAAACTAATAAAAAAGTTTTTAAAAATCATCAATTTTATTTTTTGCAATCACCACAATCCCTGCTTTGCTTAAGAATTCATCTCCTGAGAATCCAAAACTCTGAATAGTACATGATTTGGTTCTGTTCTAATTTTTTATGGCATAATTTTTAATATTCATATCATGTATCCATTTTGAATTAATTAGGGAATAAGTTATACCATATTAGTCTAAACCAAATATTTAGCATGCAACTTTTTGAATTTTTCAAGCAATTTGTATCAAATAGAAAGTTCATTCCAATGTAAGTTAAGTTTGTCAATTTATCAAACACTAGGATGCTCAGAGTCATTATATCTGATTCATCCTTCTTTAATCTATTTCACTGATCTACTTTTCTATTTTTTTAATGATTTTTTTTTTACTTTTGAGGAATATTGCCTCATAATGTACTTTGAAAACTAGTGGTACTTGTTCCCCTCTATTCCTACCCTTTGTCATTATTCCCTTTGTTATCTATTGTTCTTTCAAATGACTATTTTTTGTCTACATTTATCAAGTTCTGGAAATGATTACTTTGGAAGTTTGATTGATAGAGCATCAAAATGATAAATCAATTTGGGTTCTGTTGGCCTGTCCTCCAGACAATTAGACAGTTTTTTGTTTTTTAAGAGAATCTGGTAAATGTGTCCCTACGTGTATTGTGCATGCCTTATTAGACTGAGGGGGCAACTTCCAGGGCTGTAGATAAGCCTGGAGTCAGGAGGACTGCTCCTCCAGAGAGCAGATCCGGCTCAGACACTTCCTAACAGTGACCCTGGTCAAGTGACCTGCCCCTGCATGCCTCAGCTTCCTCATCTGTCAAATGGGCAGGAGAAGGCCATGACAAACATTCCAGTATGCCTGCCCAGAAACCGCAGGTGGGGTCAAAAAGCACCATGGAAATGCCCGATCAGCACCCCAAAAGAGGGACAGGTCTGAAAGGGATCCTGCCTTGCTCCCAGCTGTCAGGGGCCTGGGAGGCTCTCCCTCATCTGCTCTGACCTCTGACCTCCCTGGCCTCCTTTAAGCCCCACCCAAAATCCCACTTTCCACAGGAAGCCTTCCCTAAGCCCCTTAATTCTAGGGTCTCCCCTCTGTTCATTGTTTCTGACTCAATGGGCAGACAGATTGCTTTGTATATATCTCTTTGCATACTGTCTTTCCCATTAGACTGTGAGCCCCCAGAGATCGGGGACTGTCTTTTTCCTCTTTGTGTATCCTCAGGCTTAGCAGAGTGCCTCGCACATAGTGGGCGCTTAATAAATATTTCCTGCTCGATTAGGAAGCACTCAGAGTCACGCCAGAACCAGCAGGTATACACATCCTCTGAGAATAAAGAATATGAAATGCCTGGCATGACTCTGTATAAGCTCTTTAGGACTGAAAGCAGACCCCAGCCCTGTGCCGGCTTCCATGGTGTAGTGGTTATCACGTTCGCTTTGCCAGCGGTATGTCCTGGGTTCGATTCCCAGTGGAGCCAAGGCTTCTAGCATTTTTTGCCAACTTGTCTAAATTATACATGTGGTTAACAAGTCCTTATATACATTTTTTACAAAGATTTCTCCCCCTAACTAACCAATCCCCTTCTTTACCTACAATTTCAGAAGAAATTAAAACCATTTATACTCATGAAAAAAATGGTAAAATCGCTATTGATTAGAGAAAAGCAGACTAAGGCAACTCTGAGGTACCACTCCACACTCTCAGATTGGCAAATAGGACAGGAAAATATAACCATTAATATGGCAGAGAAGGTGGGAAAGCAGGGACAATCATGCATTCTTGGTGGAGTTGTGAGAGGATGCAACCATTCTGGAGAGCGGTGTGAAACTATGCCCAAAGGGCTAGCAAAGTATGCAGACTCATATCCAGCATGGCTGCTGTTGTGCCTATATCCTAAGGAAATGACCTAAGAGGGAAAAGCACACACAGGTGGAAAAATGTTTGTAGCACCCATTTTTGTAGTAGCAAAGAATGGGAAAATGAGTAGATGCCCACCAATTAGGCAATGGCCAAGTAAGGTGTGGGATATGAAATGATGGAATGTAATGGTCCATAAAACATTGAGATAAGTGGTGTTACAAGGGCCTGGAAAGATTGATGTGAATTTCTGCAGAGTAGCAGAGCACATCAGAGTGGCAGACTCCAGTTCAGGCCCAGAAGGCAAATTCTGGGAGACCAGTAAGTTTCCTGGAAAGAGCAAGGAGCACTGCCCCCTGCTGGGAGCGAACCAACACACGCTTGGTTTGAAGGCCCATGTGCTCAAAACTAAGGCTCAGAGCTACACAGGAAGTGGAGGACAGCTCCCCCTTTACCCCAAAGGCAGGCATGAACGACAAAAGTAAAGAGAAGAGGAAATGCCAAAAGAAAGAGAGGAAAATGAGCAAAGAAACAGCAAGAACCTTGACTAGAGCAACCTCTCGTGGTGACAGGGAAGATCAAAACAAACTCAGGCAAGGACAAAATGCCCAGAGGAAACCTCAGAAGGTGAGATGAGTTTTCTGAAGCCCAAAGAGGCTTTTGGAGTCACCAAAATAGACTGGGAAAAAGGCAACTAAGACAGGTAGAAAAAAATGGGAAAAGACACGAGAGGTACGCAAGAGAGACTCAACAGCTTCAAAAAGGAAGGCAGTTGCTGGGGGGGGGGGGGGGAGGGGAGAGCCAAATGCAAAGAAATCCACTGAAGAAATCAATCCCTTAAAAAAATAATTGCCAAAATCTAAAAAAGAAATCAACACCTTGAACAGCAGAATTGGTCACATGGTAAAGGAGACACAAAACCTAACTGAACAAAACGACACATTAAAAACCAGAAATGGCAAATGGAAGCAAATGACTATAAGACATTTAAGAACCAGTCAAACCTACCAGCAAGAATGAAAAAAATGGAAGACAATGAAAAATACCTCATTGGAGAAACAGCCAACCTAGAAAATAGATCCAGGAGACACAATTTCAAATTATTTGTCTACCTGCAGGCCCTGAGCAAAAAAGGCCTTAGATAGCATTCTTGCAGAGCTCAAGGACAACTGTTGCCCAGACCTACTAGAAACAAAGGATGAAATAATCACTGAAAGAATCCTTCAATCACCTCCAGACAGAGAAAATAAAAAGCTATTATCAAAAAACAAGAAAAGGAAATAAACTTCAGACTCATATTCACGCCACATATTCATTAGTCTTAAAGCACCACTGTGGTATGGAGAAAATGACGACAGTTAAGCATCTTTTCAGCAAACAGAAAACTTACCCCCAGAATCATCCATTTACTTTTCTGTAATCACCTCTAACCCTGCTTTGCGGAAGAATTCATCTCTTCTGAAATCTAAAACTGGGAAAATATGAGATTTGCTTCTCTTCTAATTTTAATGGTAAAAACTTTAATATTCAGGTCATGTATCAATCTTGAATTAATTATGGAATATGTTACAATATACTAATCTAAGCCGAATTTTTGCCCTACACCTTTTCCATTTACCCAGCAATTCCTATCAAATACAGAGTTGTTCTCAAACTATTGTTAAGTGTGTTGGTTTAGCAAAAACTGAGATACTGAGTTTCACTATTTCTAATTCTTTCTTATTCACTCTATTTTGATGATTTATTTTTCTATTTTTTTAACAAGTATCAAAAGGTTTTGATGACTGCGGCCTCATAATATTCATAGAAACCTGGAAGTACTTGACCCCTTTATACCTCTCCTTTTTCATTTATTTTCCTTGCTACTTTGTGTTCTTCCAAATGAATTTCCATCTTAATTTATCAAGTTCTGGAAAGCATTACTTTGGTCATTTGATTGGTAGAGCATTAAAATGCTAAATCAATTTTGGGTTCTGTTGCACTATTCACCAGATATTAACACTGTTCTTTGGTTTTTCACAGAATTTGGTAAATGTGTCCCTACAAGTACTGTATATACTTTATTAGACCGAGGGGGCAACTCCTGGGGCAGTGGATAGCCTGGAGTCAGGAGCACTCCTCTTCCTGAGAGCATATCCTGCCTGTATCATTACTAGCCATTATGTGGACCTGGCCATGTGACTGCAATTCTCAGCTTCCTCATTTGTCAAATGGGCAGGAGAAGGCCAAGACAAACACTCCAACATGCCTGCCCAGAAACCACAGGTGGGGTCAAAAAGCACCATGGAAATGCCCGATCAGCACCCCACAAGAGGGGCAGCTCTGAAAGGGATCCTGCCTTGCTCCTAGCTGTCAGGGGCCTGGGAGGCTCTCCTCATCTGCTCTGACCTCTGACCTCCCCAGTGTGGGCCTTTAAGCCCCCAACCAAGATCCCGCTTTCCACAGGAAGCCTCTCCTTGCTCCCCTGACTCTAGTGTCTCCCTCTGTTCCTCGTTTCCTGACTCAACGGGATGGATTGCTTTATGCTTATATATCTCTTTGGATGCTGTCTCCTGCTTAGATTGGGAGCCCCTGAGATCGGGGACTGTCTTTTGCTCTTTGTGTATCCCCTCAGCCTTCCGCCAGGACCTAGCACACGGTGGGCGCTAAATAAATGTTTCCTGCTTCTTTAACAGGCACTCAGAGTCACAGACAACGACCACCTACAACGGCCACTGACAAGGAATTCGAACTCTCCGGCGTGAATCTGCATAAGGTCTATAAGACCCAATGGAGGCCCCAATGCCAGGCCAGGTTCCATAGTGTAGTGGTTATCACGTCTGTTTCACGCACTGATGAGACACTCCTCCAAAAACAAAAAGAAAGGGGGACACAGGTAACCCTGCAGGATAACTTCTAAATTTAGTTCTCTATACCATTAATTTTTAAAATTTTTGATAAAGATGCACTGGCTCCAGCAGATGGTTTTATAAACTCCACCAGAAGAGCACAGTGTCCAGTGTGAGCAGCTCCATTATCTTAGATAATTGCTATAGTGATATGGAGATCTAGAAAGTGGTGGAATGGAAGGGACCAGATAGGTTAACTGGCTTGGACAAGAGGGTTTGCTTGTATCTCTCTACAGGTGAAGAAGGAATCAGATGTGGTGCCAACGAGCTTCATTCTCCTTGTCCATCAGAGAAACAGAAAGAAAAACCTCAAAACAAAGGAGAAGATTTAAGAAAACACTGACACTGAAGGAGCATGGCTGACAATGAGACTGTTAAAATAACTTTTAAATCTTTAGAATCATTGGATTTTCTAACCCAAGGAGAGACTGTTTCAAGTTCTTCAAAACAAAGGAAAAGATTCAAGAAACACCTGACACTGAAATATTGATAATGAGACTGTTAAAATAATTAAAATTTTCATGAATCATTGGATTTCCTAACAAGATGAGACTCTTTTCAGTTCTTGAAAACCAGCAAGAATCATTGGATTTCCTTTGAGATGAAAAATTGTTGATGAGACTATTGCAGTACTTCAGGAGCTTACAGGAATTATTGATTCCTGGCATAAGGATCTAATGGACAATGGATCTCTTTTTGGGACTAAATTTTAGGACTTATGACATGTATAATTTGTATGTTGATTCATGTTATGAAAATTGTTTACTTGTAAAGCTTACAGGGAAATCATTGGATTCCGGGAATATGAACCACGGATACAATGGGTCTTTGACTATTTCTAGGACTTATGGACATGTACAAATTTCTTCATGTTGATTCATGTTATTTGTTAACATTACTACTAGCCTGTGTTATATTGCTATGCCATGTAACTATGTGTAATATCTCCCATATTGATGGATTTATGTACACACTTTGTTTTACAACTGTTTCAAGTGAGCCCTTAGAAACCTGAAGTTAATCTGATTTAATTTTTCTGTTTCCTTTGGTGTTTTCATCTTCCTTTCCTGAGATGAAGAAGGTGTGACCCCCTTCTTTTATGGTGTTTTACCCTTTTTGAGCATTCAGGGAAGGTATGATCACCTTTTTGAAGTTCTCACCACCTTGGGAAGTCAGGGAAGTCATGACTCACCTATGTTCTAAATTAAAAGAAAAGGGTAGATGTTGAATCTTTTACAAACTGTTAAGTCAGTAGAATTGATAGGAGACAATAATTATCTAATTTAGCATGGTTCATTATGATTGATTTGATCTTAGAAGGAGATATTTTTGGGCCAGAACTTGAAACAAGGTACTACATAACTGATAGAAATCGATGCTTGTGTTCACACCTTTTAGAGAGCTCTTGGAACCAAGCAGAGATAGCCTCTGAGCTAACTGGCTATATTGAAGGACACAATAAAGATCTGAACTTTTTATCAGCTGGTTGTGATTTTGGGTGATTATTTACTTGTAAATTGAAATCTAAAGCTGCTTCCAGAAAATCTCCTAAGGAAACCTGCTTTCTCCTAGAAAGAACTATTATTATATTTTAAAGAAGAAAATATCCAACATTTTGACAATTGAACTTCTTTTATTTTTAATGATATTTTTATCTTCCAAATATATGTGTAAAAACTTACCTTCATAAAAACCTTTGTTCAAGATTTTGCTCCTTTTTTCTCTAATGTCACCTTTCTAAGAAAAACAAAGAATTTGATAAAAGTTAAATATGCAATTCTTCTAAACATATTTCCATATTTGTGATGCTGAACAAAAAAAAACGAACAAGATGGGAAAAACATGAAATAAAAAGCAAGAAAATAAATAAATAAAGCCAAAAAAGGTGAAATGTTATTGTCTGATCCACATTTGTTATTCAGTAGTTTCTGATGTGGATGGACTTTTCAATCACAAAGTCTTTTTTGTTGTTGCTCTTTAATCACCTCATATTGTTGAAAAGAGCTAATGCTTCATGTATTACTGGATATATAGCAATATTTATATTAATGTGTTTAGTAATGCTATTTTATATATATATATTATTATATGATAGAGAACTATAAAGGAGCTCTTATATATATAAAATATTTATGAATACATTATATGTAAATTACATGCTTATATGGTAAGGGAATATATATATGAATGTCCTATGTGTAAATATGTCTTGTAACATAAATATTATGTAATAAGCTTTTTTGCAAAAAAAAAATAATACTGAGATAGTATATAAATTAAATTTTGCAAATAAAAAAAAGAATTTTTCAATGAGTGCAGGCAGTAGTTTAAGGAGAATATCAGCTTTGGGCATTGATGGTGGGGTGTAATGCTTTCTTCCTGATGTGTCCTAGGAAGGAATTATACCTTCATAGCTGACTTACAAGGCCAATATTTTGGTTAAATTACTTGGACTCTTCTCTTAGGTTTTAATATATAGTTTTCAAATAAGCCTGCAAGAAGCATAAGGACAATGGTTCGTAGGAAGTAGAGCATAGAGGCCAGCTGGCCAATAATAATAACAGCTAATTATCACATAATCTTGTTGTTACTGTGTACAATGATCTCTTGGTTATACTCACTTCACTTAGCATCAATTTATGTACATCTTTCCTCATGACATATTCAACCAATTCCCAATTGATGGGTATCCATTCAAGTTCTAGCTCCTTGCCACTACAAAAAGGGCTGTTATGACAATTTTTACACATGCGAGGCCTTTCCCTGTATTTATGATCTTTTTGGGATATAGGCCCAAAAGAGATATTTGGGCAGTGATGTTTTTAAAAAAATATTTATTTAGTATTTCCCCATTCAAAACATTATATATATATATATATATATATATATATATATATATTACTTTTAAGATTTTTGAATTCTGGATTCTCCTCTAATTTAAGAAATCACATGTGAAATTAATCAAAACATTTCCATAAAAATCAAGTTGTGAAAGAAAAGAGATATCCCACCTTAATGAAAATAAAACCCACAAGAAAAATTATGTTAAAAATAAAGTAAGAGAGATAGAGAAAAACAGAGAATGCTTCAATTCTTTCTCTGGATAGCATTATTATTAAACATCCTTCATAGTAGTGCTAGATGATTGTACTATTGAAAATAACAAAGTCATTTACAGATGGTCATTCAGAACATTACTATTACTTTGTATCCAGTATATTTCACTTTGTTCATAGAGGACTTTCCAGGTTTTTTCTTCCTTGACAGCATCCTGCTCATCATTTCCTAGAGCAGGGGTCCTCAAACTATGGCCCACGGGCCAGATGCAGCTGCTGAGGACATTTATGCCGCCCGCTGGGTTATGGCTAATCAGACCAGAAGTGACCTTCGACCTAAACTCCCCTTAGCAATTCACACTTCCAGCACTGGGCTGAGGTGGCAGAAACAGAGTGTGAGGCAATACCAAGGTGAAATGAGTTCCCAGGCTGGGGTGTGTGGTGTGGGAAGGGAGAGAGATGCAGAAGACAGAGAACTGATGGCCTGCGGCCTTATACAGTAATGGCAGCCAACACAACAGACAGGCATGGGGGATGTACAGAGCATGCTACACATGTCACGGCCACTGCTGGGAGAATTCACTGCAGCAATGAAGGTCAGAAGCAGAGCTCGAAGAGTGGGAGAGAGAGTGTGGAAATGGAGCATCACAGCGCAGAGGCAGCTTGGAGGAAGTTGGGCATTGCAGTCTGTATGTCTCTATGTGGGCAAAGTTATTGCTGGTATATTGTTTTGTAGCGATATATATATGTATGTATTTTACTAATAGCAATTTGGAATCCCTAGGAAATAATGATGTCAAGAAAAAGAAAAATTGACTCGGAGTGTAGGATATTCAAAAAAACAGTGGACTTATGATTACTTTTTCATGCAGTACAAGGAAAGAGCTGTATGTCTGATATGCCAGACACTATATTCTGTGTTCAAAGAATATAATTTGCATCGACACTATGAAACTCAACATAAAGATATATATGATTGTTTGGTTGGAGAAGTGAGAAAAGATAAAATATTAAAACTGGAAAATACATTGACAACTCAGCAAAATACTTTTGTGAAGCCGAAGCAGCTAAATATTTCATCACTGCAAGCAAGTTTTCAAGTTGCCAAGCTAATAGCATGCACTGGCAGACCATTTGTGGAGGGAGAATTTGTTAAAGAATGCCTTCTTTCTGTTGCCAAAGAGATGTGTCGGGAGAAGGCCGATTTATTTAGTACAGTGAGTCTTTCAGGAAAATGGGAGACAACCTGCATCAGCATTTGCAAAACTCGATAAAAAAATTTCATATTTTTTCTTGGCACTTGACGAAAGCAATAATGTTCATGATTCTGCACAACTTCTAATTGTTATTCATGGGACGAATGATTATTTTGAAGTCATAGAAGAGCTTGTTGCACTGCAAAGCAGCAAAGGAACAACTATAGGAGAGGATATATATGAAAAGGTTTGCCAAACTATGAATGGTTTGGAGTTGGACTGGGCTAAACTAGCCAGCGTGACAACTGATGGTTCTTCTAGCATGGTGGGGTCTAAGAAAGGAGTAATTGCTCACATTAACCAAGAGATGGACAAACATAACCATTCTCATCCAATAGCCACACACTGCCTCATCTACCAAAAAGCACTGTGTAGTAAATCACTGAAGTGGGAATCTGTTATGAAAATTGTGGTATCTTGTGTTAACTTCATTAGAGCTAATGCACTAAATCACAGACAATTTCAGGAATTTCTGTCTGAGCTCAATGTTGAGTATGAAGATATTCTATATCACACAGAAGTCCATTGGCTGAGTTGAGGGAGAGTTTTGAAATGTTTCTATGACTTTCACAGATTACAACTTTTCTGCTTTCAAAAAACAAAGAAGTACCAGAGCTCAATGATGCAGAATGGAAATGGCACCTTGCCTTTCTGACAGATATAACAGAGCTACTCAACAATTTCAATATGCAACTTCAAGGAAAGAGGAAGCTCATCTGTGATATGCAATCACATGTCAAAACATTTGAAGTAAAATTAGGCCTCCTCATCAAACAAGTGAAGGAGGAAAACTTCTGCCATCTCCCACAACTCAACATCTGTTAGCAGAAAAACTGCTGATTGCATTCCCAAACAAAACATGTGTGGATTCACTGAAAAAAATTGCAAAAGGAATTTCAATTTAGATTTAAAGAGCTTCATCTCCATGAATGGGGCATACAGCTTTTCCGTAAACCATTTTCTATTGACATTGAAAATGTGGATACAATTTACCAAATGGAACTGGCTGAACTGCAGAATTGTGACTCTCTGAAAGATGCTTTCAAGTCAAGCAGCCTTCATAATTTCTATGCATCTCTCCCCTCTGAGACATACCCTCATCTCAGGAACCATGCACTCAAAATGGCAACCATCTTTGGCAGCACTTATGTCTGTGAACAGACTTTTTCTGGAATGAAACATTTGAAATCTCCAACCAGATCACGACTAACGAATGCACACTTGCATCACTTGTTACAATTAGCAGTGGCAAATATGGAACCAGACATTGACCATCTCATTAGTCAAAAGTAGGCCCATAGTTCCCATTGAAATACTGGTAAGTTTGTGGATTTAACTTTACTTCATTTTAAATATTGTATTTGTTCCCATTTTGTTTCTTCATTTCAAAATAAGATATATGCAGCGTGCATAGGAATTTGTTCATAGTTTTTGTTTTTATTATAGTCCAGCCCTCCAACAGTCTGAGGGCCAGTGAACTGGCTCTCTATTTAAAAAGTTTGAAGACCCTTGTCCTGAGAATAATAATATTCCATCAGAAAAGTTGGTTCAATTCTTAAAAATTCTACTGCTAATTGTATTTTCCCCCCATTTATTCTCTCTTTCCTGTCATCCTATCCCTCTTCAAAAATGTTTTGCTATTGACCACTTTCTTCCTCAATAGGCCTTCTCTTTTATCATCACTCCCTTCCCATATGCTATTTTCCTTTTTCCTATAGGGTAAAATAATTTCTATACCCCAATTAGTATGTATGTTATTTCCTATTTGAGTCAATTCTTATGAGATTAAAATTCACTTGCTCATCTTCTCCTACCTTTCTTCCCTTCCTGGGTGAAGGATTTTTCCTGCCTCTTTTTTATGGCAGATAATTTGTACTATTCCACTTTTCCCTTTCCCTTTCTCCTATCACATTTCCCCTCTTACACTTAATTTCATCATTAAAAAGTATTATCCCTTCATTTTCAACTCATACACATGCCTTCTGTCTATATATATTCCTTCTAACTGTAATAATAATGAAATTTATTTTTGAGTTACATGTATCATCCTCCCATGTAGGAAAGATAAACAGATAAACATTAAGTCCCTTATGATATCACTTTCCTGATTACCTCCATATGCTTCTCCAGAGTCCTGAATTAAAAAATCAAATTTTCCAATCTGCTCTGGTCTTTTCATCATGAATGCTCGAAAATCCTCTATTTCATTGAATGATGTTTTACTCTAAAGGATTATACTTAATTTTGCTAGGTAAGTGATTCTTGATTACAATCCTAGTTCCATTGCTCTCTGGAATATCATATTTCAGGTCTGCTGCTAAATCTTGTGTTATCCTGACTGTGGCTCCATTATACTTGAATTATCTCTTTCTGGATGCTTGCAATGTTTTCTCCTTGAGCTGGGAGTTCTAGAATATGGTTGTAATATTCCTGGGAGCTTTTACTTTGACACCTCTTTCAAGAGGTTATTGGTGGATTCTTTCAATTTCTATTTTGCCCTCTGGTTCTTGAATATCAGAATAGTTTTCCTTGATATTTTCTTGAAAGATGATGTCCAGTTCCCCGCCCCCTCTTTTTTTATTATGACTTTCAGGTAGACCAATAATTTTTAAATTATTTCTCCTGGATCTACTTTCCAGGTCAGTTGTTTTGCCAATAAGATATTTCACATTCTTTGTTTTTTAATTTTTTGTTTTGATTTTTGTATTTTGATTTCTCATAAAATTGTTAGCTTCCATTTATTAAATTCTATTTAAAAAAATATTTTCCTCAATGAACTTTTGGCCAATTTTGCTTTTGACGATATTCTTCCCATTAGCTTTGTGTATTTACTTTTGCACCTCTCTCAGTTCTTTTTTAATTTTTCCTCTGTCACTTACTTGACTTTCAAAAAGTCATTTCAGCTCTTCCATGGCTTGAGTCCAATTCTTATTTTTCTTGGAGGCCTTGGAATATAGAAGCTTTGTTTTTTTGGATTTAGAAGTGTGTTTTATTATAGTCTTCTGTTTTGTTATCATTTTCCGGGTGTGTTTAATATTCCTTATCACTGTAATAACTTTTAATGGTCAGAAACTTTTTTTTGTTTCTGCTCATTTTCCTAGTCTAATATACTTCTTTTAACTCTTTATAAAAGTAGAGCTGTTTTCAGGGTGAAAGGTGCATTGTCCCAAATTCAGGGATTTTGTGCAGCTGTTTTCAGAAATCCTTCTAGGAATCTGACCACAAGCACTCTTTTTGCTCTGGACCTGTTAGGTGTCCCTGTCCCACTGGAGCTGTAAGAGCTAATGTGCTTGCTGGGACTGGGGCTCCACTGACATGGGCTATAATGGGACTGCACACCAGACTCCTACCACTTTGCCATAGATCATTTCCACTGACTTTCCAAGTCCTCCCTTGTGTTCCCAGACTAAGATATCCAGAAGTCCCTAGTACTGCCACTGACTCAAAGTTCAGGCCAGGCTGAAACTTGGGCTGGGGCTGGGGCTGAGTCCAGGGCTATGGCCCTGAATTGGGATTGCAGTCTGGACTTCCACAATGTTGTCACAGACCTTTTCTGCTGAGTTTCTAAGTTTCCTTCCTATGAAAAATGTTCTACTCATTTTTGGGGTGTGTTGATGCTTTAAAATTTATTTAGAGTCACTATTTAAAGAAATTTAGAGCAGTTTGGGGGGCAGATTGGGCAAGTTCCTGTCTTTACTCTGCCATCTTGATTCCATACCCAAATTGAATTTTTAAATGAGTTGTTTTGTTCATTCGATTGTTTTTTTTTTCCATTTCATTAATTCTCTTTTTTTAGGAAGTTTTCTCTTTTTTTCATTTTACCAATTCTACTTTTCAAGGAGTTGTTTTCTTTTTCCAATTCATCAAATTTATTTTTAAGGAGTTTTTTTTTTTTCTATTTTGCTAAATCCATTTTAAGGGTGATTTCTTTCAGACAGTTTTTGTGTTTCCTTTCCCAAAGTTCTCATTTCTTTCCCAATTTTCTTCTGTCTTTTAAGATCCTTTTGAATTCTCCTAAGGAACATTTTAAATTGGAGAGTTAAATCCTTTGAGGCTTTATCTGGAGAAAATTTGCCTTTAGTGTCTTCAGGGTTTAAGGTCTGTTCTTCCATGTCTCCATAGTAGATATCTATGAACAGAACTCTTTGCTTTTGTTCATTTTTAAAGGTTATCATCTGTTCTTAGGGCAAAATAAAGATTGCCCAAGCTTCCTCTACAGAAAACAGTGGCTGCATGCTGCCCTAGAGATGGTGCTGCTGGTTTCCTTTTGTAGCTAGTGGATGTGGCTAAGATTTACTTGTTATGCTGGGATTCAGGGACTCAGTGATTTGCCTTCTGTAATTGCCTTGGAGTTCTCACAGTTAATCTCACTTATTCACTGATTTCTGAACCAGGACAGACTAGCCAATGCTATATTTTTGGCTAAGAGTCTACATTCAAATATTTGTGAGTTCTATCACTACAAAACTAGTTCAGAGACTGGTTTCAGTTAGATGGATTACTACTAATTGATGATAAAGACAAGAGCTTAGCTCTAATGTATTCGATTAGGAAAGCTTAAGGGACAGGGAAGGATCACAATAATGAAATGTTGAGGCTATTATGACTACTACAAAGGGTCCTTTAAAACCAATGGGCCAATACATCCCACATGAATTAGTGAAACATCCTATGTGTGCATACTCTGAAAAAGAAACAAACAACTAAAAGCCTTCTATAGCCTTCTAAGGTTTATTAAAGATGGTTTATTAATCAAAGAGGTGAAGTGGATAAAACTCTGAGGTAGGAGTCAGAAAGACCTGAGTTCAAATAATCCTCAAGCATTGACCAGCTGTATGGCCCTGAATAAGTCATTAAGCTTTGCCTGACTAAATGTCTTTGATTTTAAAATAAAGATAATAAGATCTCTCATACAGGATTGTTATGAGAATCAAATTAAATAATATTTGGAAGGAATCTAGTACAGTGCCTGGACATTGTGGGTACTATATATGTCTTATTCTCTTGTCTTTTCTTCCTTCTACAATATGTGTGACATATATTATTTATAGCATCCCTATTTGGTAAAAAAAACCCAAAAAACAGACACTTAAATATGTATTAATGCCAAGTTTTTAAAATCAAATTACCTAGTTCATAAGAGATCTGAGTTAGTCATCTGTGCTTCTTCCTGAGACCATGCAGCAAGAATCAAGAAGGTAAAACAAACTAAACATATTACTCAGGAATATAAGAAATCGCATTTTAGGGAAGCAGATTAGCTTTTCAAACACAAATGTAGACTCTTTTCACTCTAGCCTAATCTTAGGTAACAGCCTTTGAGTACACATTTCCTGCTGCTCACTCTTCCTCTCATGCATTATAGTTGAACACCAGCTTGTACTGGCTACTGTTGTCATTTTCTTGCAATCAAATGTCTTCAGCTTTTCTTCAGAACTCCTGGTAATTCCTTTGTTCTTATGGCTTTTGGTTGCCCACTTAGACTCAGATACTCCTGTTACTTCACTAAGTACCTGCAGGTTCCAACTCAAGCTGTTCACCAATTTGGCAATGATATTTAGCTTACCCTGCATAACAGCAAACAGATTATGATGGAAATTCCTCTTCAAAGTCTTCAGGGTAATTTTCAGAGACAGATGATCAGCAGGTCCAGTTGAAGGGTGAAAGTCAGTGGATCCTTCAGAACCTGAAGTAGGTAGAAAGCATCTCAACTCCAGAAGAGCAAATGAAACACCTAATTCCAAAGGAAGCTAGAGACTCCAGCCCTCCACAGGAAAGGAAGATTTACCCCAGTGAATACTGCCCAGGAAGCTGGGAAGCATTCATCCATTGATGTGCTTGCTGGATTGCTTAAGAAATTGCTGAACACTACAGAACGTCACTGAATCTTCTATTTTACTCACCGTCACAGAGGCCTTGGGATTTCTTTTGCACTTGGGTATTTTCAGAGAGACAGTTGTCTCATTCAGGGTCCCCTCAGTTGACAGCACAAGGCTAAAAGCTGAAAAGGGATGGATGACTAAGCTCATCCTTTATATAGGGCAACATTTCATTAAGGCAAGGGACAGAGCCATGTGCATCAGTATGGAAGGGGCTTTCTTTCTTACCTATGGAACAATATGAAGCAACCTTGAGAAGGTATTTTAGGAACTGCCCCCATCCTGCTGGTTAAGTGTAATGGAATGATGCATGAAAGCAATACATGTCTGCCAAAGGAAAGGCGTCTTTCCTCTGCGTAGAGGCTGAGACTTGTTTGCTCACAGAGCACCCTCCCTTATGTGCCCTGAAATTGCTGTCCTTCAGGAATGGCTATTTGAAGATGGCAGTTCTGATGTGCCAGACAGAATTAAATTTGTCTGGAGGGTTCCATTTCAGTGGAAAGTCTGACCATATAGATGTCATGTGTTTACATCTATTTCTTTCTGCCATCCTCTGCTATTGTTATGAGCTCAGATTCCTTTAGCTTTCTTTCTTTGTCCACTTGCTTTCAGGGCATTTTTCAGGACAGATTCTAGGGAGGAAGGGGTATTGGGAAGCTCCAGAATCTATCTGACAAAAGAGACGGGCATTGCTCCTCTCATTTCTTTCTTTCTCTCCTCTTCAAAAGCAAGCAAACAGCAACAACAATAAAAACGAAAACATTCCATTCATCATAGCCAGAGAAGTGAAAATATAGGTCCCAGGGTCCCCTAAAGGAAAGTAAATATGTGATACTTTTAGTAGAACATTTGTAATAAAAAAAGTGGAGGATTGATGGGAAAATGGAGAGCTCCCAGTGTGCTCTAGGAGAATTAAAAACACAAATAAAGATGGAATTACCTTGGTTTGTGGGTCTAGTAGTGGCTTTAGGAAGCTCCAGAGGCTTCAAGTGAACTAATTTAGAAGTTAGGCAGTCAATAAGTAGAGCATATTTTTTAAGTGCTAAGAGATGAGAAATTAGAACTCCTGCCCCCCAAAAAGAGGAGTCCCTGCTCTTGAGAATCTCATGAAATAATAGATGAGTCAACATGCAAACAGGATATAGACTGGATAAATAAGAAATAATCAGTAAAGAGATTGCATTAGAATTAAGAATTGTGGAAAATATGAAAAAGCAGTAGAACTTTGTATGTGCTCAGCCCAAGTGAAGACATCAGGAAAAATGTCAGCAGTAAAAGTAAAAAGTATGTTCACTAAATGAAAATGTCCTTATTCACATTCTCCATGTGTTCACTCTCCCATTGATCTAGTATATTTCTGCCAGAAAATAGGCCCTATATTTTGAATGGAACACTCTAAATGGGTTAGGAAGTTTTGAATTAAAAAACAAAGTTAACTATAGTTCAATGTAATTAGTTTCTTTGTAATCTTATATATGTTATTTTATTCATTTAAGGACATGATTTTGAGATGTAGTTCATAACCTTCATCAGACTGATAGTGCGATACATGAAAAAAATGATTAGGAATCCCTAATCTAAATCTACTGCCTAGATTTTTCTAGGAAATCTTACTGCTCTAAGTTAATTGTGTTTTCTAGCTATCTATTGAAAGTTAACACATTGGTGGGACTCCTGAGCCAAAACTTTAAAGTTAGAGACAGCTAGCTAGCTAGATCACTGGGCCTAGAGAGGAAGATCAGAGGTCAAATGTAATGTTAGAAACATATTAGCTGCGTAACCTTGAGTAAGTCACTTAAATATATATCTTCATTAATTTCATCAACTAAAAAAAGGGATAATAATAGTACCTACCTTAAAGGATTATGAGTTTCAAATAAAATATCATTTTTATAAAGCTTAGCAAAATGCCTGGCATATAGAAGGTGCTTAATAAATACTTATTTCCTTCTTTTTATGGATGAGAATCAAAGATCATATTCAATCTGGGAGGGGTGGAGGGAGTCATGCTCTAGGAAATCGAATTTATTAGTGCAAGTACTTCAAAGAGCAGTTATCCAAGGGTGATGTCCTTTTGAGTCCAGTTACTGTCTAGGGTTCCAGATCTCAGAACTTAGAACATAGACCAACATTAGGAGCCCAAACTCTATTCAGCCATGCTACCTTTCCCCTTTTGTAATCTGGTTCTTGTCTTACTTTCTAATCTGATTATGCATTGTTCACTTTCATGCATACTACAAATAAATCTGAGCTACTCACTTTCCCCTATAAATGACATTTAATCTTTTACCACCTTGCCTTTGTTCTCTCTCAGGTTTAGAATGATTTCTCTTCTTACCTTTGCCTTTAGAACTCCCAACTCTGTTTATGTTTTATCTCTTTAAGATGCCCTTGTCTTCCAGAAAAAGAAATTAAACCTATTTATAGTTTTATAAAAATGCTCTAAACTACTATTGATTAGAGTAATGCAAATTAAAACAATTCTGAGGTATTGCCTCACAACTATCAGATTGCCTAATATGACACAAGAACAAAAATGATATGTTAAAGAGGATGTGGGAAAACTGGGATACTAATGAATTATTGGTAGAGTTGTGAACTGTAGAACAAGTGGGAATTATGTTCAAGAGGATATAAAACTGTGCCTATGCATTGATCTAGCAATACTACTTCTAGGTCTGCATTCCAAAGAGGAAAAAAAGGTGAGGGGAAGAGAAGAGAAAGAACCTGTTTGTATAGATATATTTATAGCAGGAATCAGATTAACATATAATTGGGAAAAAATTAATAAAATAAATAAAAATATAGTACAACATATCTAATGCTATTTGTACTTTTCTAAGTCAACATGTGAAAAGCAGAGATTTGTTTCTATTTGAGTTTGACACCATTGATCTAGTCCAATCCTCTTATTTTATAGATGAGGAAATCAAGAAAATCAAAGACCTAAGAATTTAAGTGAATTACTCAAGATCACACAAGTTGCAAGAGATGAAGTTAAGATTTGAACTAAAGTTGTGCTTTGAAATGATCACTCCAAATCCAGTAATAGCAGGTGTTAAGTAAATACTTATTAATATACTTAAGAAAGAGCTCTCTCTATAAAGTAATAGTCAGGATAACACATTCAAAACAAGTGGTTATATTATCGTATTTGTCACAGACATATATCATTTTAGAACAGATAAGAGGCCAAGAAGGATATTAAATAAAACCCTGGGCAAAAATAAGGTAACCCTGAGTTTCAGTCACCTCAAAAATTCAATGGTTGTATGACCCTGGACCCACTAGTGGAATGACCTTACATTCTGAAACTCAGCTTCCTCATATGTAAAATTAGGAGATGAGACTATGCTTTCTGAGGTTTTCACTAGCTCAAAATCTGTAAATCCTGTTGTAATAGCTCATCTAGGTATCAATAAAGACTTTTATTAGTAAGATAATGACAAT